>NC_136899.1:5981007-6251940 GCF_949152265.1 Phoxinus phoxinus | reverse complement strand
GCTTGTAAAAGATTACATGCTATTTTTTGCATATCAGACTAAAACAGACAAACTGAGCTGATTTCAGTCAAAAGACAAACAAAAAAAATCCTTTGAACACTTGGTCCACCATTCAATATCATAAATGAGGTAGTTATGAATTGCTTGGCGTTACAGGAATAATATTATAGAAAATTGAAAACAGATCAGTCAGATCAACAAACATTCTGAAAAAAAAATGAAGGTCATGCCATGGATTGTTTTACAGGAGCATGCAAAATTAAAGGTTAAATAAATGCAGACCACTTTAAAAGAAAATAGTCATGTGATCGCTGAGACCTTCACTGCAAGGATCGTTGTTTGTAATAGTGGAAGGGCAGGAGCACATGAACATGTGATGCAGAATCAAGTGTCAACTGAAGTCATCAACTAAAAGGCAAAGCAATAATCCAGGAAGGATGGATTGTGCACAATCACAAGCGAAAAGGATTTACAGGGTGGGAAATTATGTTTTTTGACACTTATGCTGCCAAACTAATATTTTTGTCCAAATCTGTTTCGCAAAACCATTGTGACTTCAAACTTCCTGAAGTATTTCCCCACCCTGGAAGAGACCAAGATGTCAGAGCCATAAACGTAGTGAACAAACAGGAGTGAGGGGCGGAAGAGAGACAGAGAGAGAGAGAGTGAATGCAGAACTACACAAGTGTTTATTGAGCATGCTACGGATAAAGCAGAGAATAGGAAGGAAAAAGATAAATCAAATCACAACCAAGTCAATCTCCCCGCTTTTGTTAAAAAAAATCTTTTAATTGTGCCACATCCAAACTATGCCGAATAATACATTTCTACGAATGTTTAAAAAAAAAAAAAAAATTGCACAAGATCCTTTTGTCCCTCTAAAAATATCATAGTGTGGATTCCCAATCAATATCATTTCTTTTCTCAACCCTTCTCATAAGCCTGTTCATGGGTCTCTCCGCAGTAAACTGCTCAATCATGGAGTAAATTAAGACTATAGGCACATAAACTTTGGTCCCTTCTACTGTAGATGTCTTTCCAAATCACACAAAGAAGTGATTTCCAGTCCATGCAACACTAGGAATAATGATTTCCCATCAATAACGTGAGGTTTGGCTGGATTGGTGAGTTAAGAGCGGGGCCTAACATCTCAGTGATGAACACTAGAGAATCACAGGTTTATTTACAATTCTTAAACCAAAACATCACAGCCATTAAGAATTGAACAAACGTAAAATGCAAAAAAAGGAAAACATTTCAAAGGCTTTTACACACTATACAGACACGAAAGGAAACAAAAAATGTTGTCATGACAAAACTTAGTGTAATATCTCACGCTCAGAGGACTGCCTGGGTTCGAGAAAAATGAAGTATGAAAAGATTTATGTAAGTTTTGTAAGGCACATTCTTTTCTGCTTATTATAAGAGGTTCAGCCTTTACATCACGACACCCTTCCGCCACTGAAGAGTAAATGCGTCAGAGCGCCAGTAAGAGGGAAACGGGGTTAAAAAAAAAAAATCCTTGAAAACTGTCACAATATTTCCTTCTTACAACATCTCTTGAGGAATGAAACTTGGGAGAAGAAACTCAAAATTGTGGTCCCCAGTGTATTTGAACAGTCAACAGGTAACACTAGAAAAGAAGTTGGGAGCAAGACCTTTTGGGTTCCTTTAGATGGTTGATTTGGAGAAGGAGACCTTCAGGTGGTGGTTATTACCCATGTTGTAATTGTGAAGGTCGATCAGGCATTGAATAGCTTCTTCGACGGTTGTCATCTGAATTAGGGCCATTTTGTGATCTCTGCAGAGAAAAAGCACGGCAAAAACGGTCACGCGAGTGAAAGAAAAGGCAGAAGTGTAGCTAAATGGCGACATACTTACTGGAAAAACTTGAAAGCTTTCACAGTGCCACCGGAATTGGAGAACAGGACTCTGAGGTCTTCTTCATTCATGTCTTGCCTTCAAAACATGACAGAAAAATGACTTAGCTCTGTGACGACTGACACAAGAATGACAAGTGGCGAATAGCACTTTTACTCACGGGATGTTTGACAGATGCAGTGTGCCAGAAGGAGGGAAGATGTTCTGGAAGTTCTTGGAGCCGGGCTTTTTGAAACGGTGCAGTGGTGAGTTTGTGAAGTCTTTTGTGAGACCCTGGTCATCTAAACCATCTCTCGGTAGCTGAACGGTCTGATGCTTCGACATCGTAACGCGAATGATCTTGGAGTACATCTTCTGACCGTTTAGATGGCTCATAGCTGAGGCACAACCAAAGAGAAATGAGAAAGACACGGAGAATCGTGACGTAAAGTGCAGACAAAATCCACTACCGTTTGGGGTCGGTATGATTTATTTTTATGTTTAGCAACATAGGAGAATGGTTAGTATACACAAACACCGTGAAACTCAGTATATTTGTTCAATGTGCAAGTCATAAAAATATATTCCGATTTGAATCTTGGCACATCAACACTTTATTTAGCATTCATGTAAACACTAAGTGCGCATTCATCAATCGTAATTCATTCATTCTGATTGAAAGAAAAGGTGTCCATGTAAATGTAGCTACTGTCACATGATCCTTAAAGGGATAGTTCACTTTAAAATGAAAATTCTGTCATCTACTCACCCTCAAGATGTTTCAAACCTGTATGAATTTCTTTCTTCTGCTGAACACAAAAGGAAGATAATTTAAAGAATGTCAGTAACCAAACAGTTAACTGGTCCCATTGACTGCCATCGTATATATTTTTTCCTACTATGGAAGTCAATGGGACCAGTTAACTGTTTGGTTACTGACATTCTTCAAAATATCTTCCTTTGTGTTCAGCAAAGAAAAAAAAAAATCTAACCGGTTTGAAACAACTTGAGGGTGAGTAGACAGAATTATCATTTTAAAGTGAACTATCCCTTTAATCCTAAATAAAGTATTAATTTATATAAAAATCTTACTGGCCCCAAACATTTGAACAGTAATATATATATAAAAACCCACCTAATGTATAAACATACTACACATTTTTAAAAGCATTCACAAACATTAACTTCTGGAATGTGAGTGAATTTCAGAGGTAAATAATATGGACAGGGCCCAATTCCACACATCAGGATTTGAGTGTTTTTCAGATGTTTTTATTATTGGTTAATATTATTGAGCCCCGCCCACACTGCCTTGGGAAAAGTGGTTTTAAGAGGCAGCGAAAGCTATTAGATTTTAATGAATTTTTCTTCATTTTGAACGAATCCTGCACAATCAAACCAAGGACATTTATTCTGAATGAAATGAAATGTCTGTTTTGATTTGACATCATCTTTAAAGCCTGAACGCAACTCAATTGGATTTGACTGGCGTGTAAACTTAGCAGTGACAATAACTGTTGTGCTGTTGAGGATGTTTCAGTGTGCATCTTACCAAGCTGAGCCTGGTTCATATCAGCCATCTGTATCAGTGCGCTGTCTTTCTTATTAAAAAGAATCTTCACACGCTGCACGTCCCCATAAACTCCTGCGAACAGAGCAGCCAGCAGCCGGAGGAGAAGCGAGAGAGGGAGGAAACAGTGAGGAGTGAGAGAGTGGAAAGATAGAACGACAGACTCAAAGAACGCTCGTCGAAATGGAGAAAACTAATCACAACCTGACAGAAGACTCGGATATATTATACACCCTCAAATTCTAAATAAATTAAGAACTTAGATGGGACATAAAAACTGTGCAAACTGAACAAAGATCACATGCACTGAAACAAATTGTATACTTCAAAATACTGAAAGAAAATAAAGCAAATGACTTTTACTCTAAAAGCCAATTAATGGTAATTGGTTTAAAGTCAACATGAAATTACATTTATATGCATTTATACTTTCATAATGTATTACCAAGAACATTCAACAAGAGAGAAAAAAAATGTAGGGCTGGATTTGAAACCATTCAGAACTGATTAACGTAGTAGTGGACGTTCTAATCTATGCTATAAGTCTCAGTCGATTGTGAAGGACAACACAATCACTAGTACACACTTGAGGCTAAATTTTAATGTAAAGTGCATTGTTATTATGAAGTTAAAGGGATAGTTCACCCAAAAATGAAAATTGTCATCAACATTTCATCATCAATTCACCCTAAAGTTGTTCCAAACCTGTATGAATTTATTTCTTCTGCTAAACACAAAAGAAGATATTTTGAAGAATGTTCTTCAAATAAAAAGTTGATGGGGCCCATTGACTTCAATAGTATTTTTTTTTGTTCCATACTATGGAAGTCAATGGGGCCCATTAGCTGTTTGATTACCCATATTCCTCCTTTGTGTTCAGCACTTCATACACCTGTTCATACAGTTTTTGTACAACTTAAGGGCGAGTAAATGATGACAGAACTTTGATTTTTGGGTGAACTATCACTTTAAGCAACATTAATAATGTGTAAAATGTTTAGAGAAGTTCCCTCGGCAATTAATAATAAGCCATTTGACTATTGTCCACCAATAATAAACCCATATATCAAACCAATAACAGGTTTTGACCAATATTTTTAACTAGTATTTACTTAATCAGCTCTTTAATGTTGAGTTTACAGAAAAAGTTATACAAAGTCAGCTATATACATAAAAGTTATGCTATATGCAAATAAAAAAATATTAGAAATAGCATATGGGTTATCAGACACGTAATATCTATAAATAATACAAAATAAATATCTACAGAAACGTGCATTATTGCTGTCAATTTGGTCAATTTTCATTTCATGTTGACTTTAAATAAAATAACTAAAAGCACATGAATAATAATAATAACAAAATCCAAATGAAAAAATGTAGAGCTAACGAGAACATACCGAAGAGGGTAAACAGACTGTGGGGCGTAACCATCTTTAGAAGGAGAGAGGAGCAAGCGGACAGAGAGAAGAGTCGAGGAAGAGCGGAGATGAACAGATCATCCATAACGGAGGGTGGTTTCCGCAGAATGGTGAAGTGGTCATGGATCATGGTTCAGGGCGGTTAATTGGGGGGTCCGAAGTTTTGTTCAAGCAAAAAAAAAAAAAAAAAGCATGAACAACGAGGTGTGGTCAAGGTGTGGCAAGAAAAGAAGAAGGTATCAAAAATAAAAAAGGATATGAGGGAGAGAGAGAGAGAGAGAGAGAGAGAGAGAGAGAGAGAGAGAGAGAGAGAGAGAGAGAGAGAGAGAGAGAGAGAGAGAGAGAGAGAGAGAGAGAGAGAGAGAGAGAGGGAGGGGGGGGGCATGATGGAAGAGAGGGATAAAATCAAAATGAAGAAAAAAGGGAGAAGCAAATGCAGAATATAAATAAAGGGGGGACAAAAAATATAATACAGGTCAGTACACAGGAAATGCAGGAGTTTGGTCAGAGAATGGCTGCTTTATGCATTTTTACATTATACAAGCGAATAATTGTGCCAAATGTAGTTACCCAGTTCCAGGGTAAGGATACATTCATACCAAAAAATAAAGAGGAGAATCTGATAATGATAACAATGATCTGAATAACAGAAGAGTTATGAAGTTTTAAAGGTGCATGCAGGAGATTGAAGATCAGGAAAAGCCGAAAGAGTCACAGTTTCAAGCATCCGGGTCTTTGTGATTGCCATGCTTGTGTGGACATGAAAACCACCTTTTAAAGTTATGGTGCGAACAGACAAAGTCACTATTGACCTCACAGCAATACGTGCAGTCTGACGTTTAAACAACACAAAAATGTGTCAATTACATGTATATCAAATGAGCAGAGCAATGCCACGTCCGTGGTTCACTAACTTTCACAGAGTGAGAGACAGAGTTCATACAGAAAAGAGAGAAAATTAGTTGCTCTGTGGAACTTGATGGACAAACAGAAAGCTGTCAAAACAGAGACAAGCACTAATGGATAACTTCAGATAATACAATTAATGAGAGTTTGTTGTTATTATAAAAACAAGTAGGTTTAAGAACGACATAAGTGAAACTCACAGAGAAATGCCTCGGCCATATTTCACCCCAAAATCAAACTAAGTTGTATATTCCTTACAACAAATACCATGACTGAATATTTTAATTACAAGCAATAAAATTCACAAGTAAATATAGTATATATTAGTGGTGCATCACTAAACTCACGGTTTGGATCATATTATGTTTTTTAAGGAATGAAATCGGATAATTATTCAAACATTATTAAAGACAAGTAAACACAAATTACAAGCATACATAAATACAATCTAAAGTTACAAATAAAGTAAGGACTAACAGTAGTATTCAGGTACAGAAACGTAATCATTAAAAGTAAAATAACACTATAGTGTTGACTGTATAAATTAAATATAGATTAATCTTTGTTAAAGGTCTTTTTATAGGCTGCTGTCACTTTAATAAACGGATCAATGATACACATCGGATTTCTTTCTCAACTGTTTATGTTCACTTAATGCATAACCAAGTTTACGAGAAATTACTTGCAGAGATGTGTATTTTAACATAGTTTTGTGTGTATGTGTCCGTTCAAGCGCAAGGCGACACAAAAGAGGAATCAATTCGGTGTTCACGCGCTCGCTGGTTGAAAATCGCTGGAATGTGTAAATTGTCAAGAAAAAACACGTGCAGATGATAAACTGTTACTCTATGACGGTTAAACTTAGGGGCCGGGTCCGTACGGGTCACGGATCAACTGCCATCATTGCAAACCTAATATATATTAGTTAATTAGTTGCATATTTAAAAGATTTTTACATTTAAAAAATAAGGTTTATTTTTTTATTTTGAGGTTCAAACATGACCAGGGAATTTCAGTTGAGTTTTGGTTAAGTTTTAAAGCATTACATGTACAGAGTGAATGTACAAGGTAAAATGAGGCTACGGCACTCTGCAATTACAATTTGGACAATCTTATAGTTTAGAAGTAAAGGAAGTGGCACTTTCTGAGTCTAAGCAAATAACATGGCAAGACAAACAGAAATATGTAAATGTGAGGGAGAGGCTGAGATGTAAGTACACTGACCTCTTCGTTTAGATTGCTAACAAGCAGCACTCCACCAGACCCCGTGTGCCCGGACAGAGCGACTCTTCCAGCCGCCGCAGCAGCAGCCGCGGCCGCACTCAGTGGGCTCAGGGCACCTGCAATCACACAGGTACATGTAAACAGCCGTTCTGCTCCAGAAGTATTAAAAGTGATATTACATACATGAACGGAGCACAAAACTGCAACATTTGTAGAGTTATATTTAATAGGTAATCATTATGCCAACTTTACCTGTAGAGGAAAGTTTAAGAAAGTGGCTTAGCCATCATCCCATGTCTGTTTTAGCTGTGACAGCCAATAAAAGCTGAATTACACACAGGTAAAACATATTAGTTCTTTATCCTGATGTAAGAGGGACCTGGTTGAAACCATGTGGGGTTTTAAAACCTAATCATTTTAAGCCTAATATCAATAAAATAACTGCTTGATTACGTGACAGGGGAAATGTCAAATTGCATTTTAAATTAAGAGGCCTTATGAGCAGATCTCCGAGAAAAGGTCACTCGAGCACTCAGAGACACAGGCCTACATGACATTTTACAGTACTTAAGAGCACATTCCAATTATATTCAGTCTTTCATAAACACAGCTTTCTATTTTCATTTCCACACTATTCAGACAGAATCAATGAAGCTGATTGAAATACTGTCCTTATTCAGTGGCGCTCAGAATCAAGCCGGTCTTAAATGGGTGATGGTTTTGATGACAAATTATGTTTAGAATTGAACAGACAACCAATGAGCAACACATAAAAAGACAAACATCTTTAGAAGCTGCATAACGTCTTGCTGTTTTTAAGCATCTCGCGCCATTGCGTTGTGTCAAGCTTAAAAAAAGTGAACACATTGAGTGAACACCCCAGGGGGTTTAGCATTGCTCTGGACTGAAAGTCACTACTAAGAGTGTTCATGCAAATTTAATACTGAAAATAATTTATTTTTAAATGATAATCGACTGTATTAACAGTTCTCGAAAATATATTCTTCATGTCAATGCAGACCAAAAATGTGCACAAATACTGTTGGTAACACTATTTCGATGGTCCACTTTAGACATTCTACTGAACACAAGTAACTTTGCAACTACCTGTCAACTTATTCTACTAACCTGAACCTATAACATAAGTCTACTAATATTCTAATGAGAGTTAGTTAAAATACAGTTGCAAAGTTACTTATAGATAGTAGAACATCTAAAGTGGACCATCAATAAAGCCAATAAAACCTTAGTGTTTCCTTTCATACAGGTTTGTAACGTGGGAGTGTTAGGGCATGTGAATGAAGACAATAAACACTGGATGACATACAAAATAGAAAAAAAAAAAAAAAAAAGGCAAGTACCTGGGATCTTACCAAGCAGGGAACTGGAGTCTTTACCCAGGGCCGCAGCCATAGAGGGATCCAGAGAGGGCTGGCCATCTCCAGCAGGAAGATCCGGTCTGGTGTAGTCCCTGCTCTTATCGTTATTGTATTTCACATTCAGGTTGACGAGTTTTGAGTAGTCTATCCGAAGGGTACAGCAGGAATTGTAAATGTTCTGACCATCTAGAGCCTAAAAGACAACCGAAAAAGATAGAAAAAAGAGCAAGGTGGAGAGAAAGACAGAGAGAAAGAATGTGTCGTCTTCGTAGAGCACTAAAAACGTGCTTTTCACATGAACTTCCGCTGAGAGCAAACCCACCCCTTTAGCTTGCTGTGCATTGGTTGGATCGTTGAACTGCAACAGGGCCTGAAACTGATTGTTCTTGGTGAATGTGATGATTTTCATGACGGTGCCAAACTTTGAGAAGATCTATTGACAGAGAAAGCAGAGCATTGAGGGGAGCTATCAACAGAGGGGAAAAAAGACATTACAAAAAAAAAAAAAAAACAGCATTAACACACAGCATCACCAGGACATCAATTTGTCACTAATATTAAAACTGAGTAAGAGGCTGATCCAAACTGTGGCGTCCCCCACCTGCTGCAGCACATCCAGGGTGACGGGGTAAAACATGTTATCAATGATTATTCTCAGTACTGGACTGGAGGGCGCACCGCCACCGTTGCTAGAGTTGGACCCTGATGTGGGAGTACCACCTGACTGGAGATCAGACACAAGCACGATTTAAACATACAAAACAATAACTTGTCATAAAAAAAAGTGACTAACAACAGATTGTTTTTTTACTTGCCATTATTTATACACCAATTTAATTATATATAAATTCAAACAGTCTACATGCGCACCGTAAATATCAGAAAATGTCTATTGACTGTTTTGCTCAAAGCAAAATCTCACTGGACCAAATCAGCGCTGCTGGCTTTAAAGATCAATTATGTTCTGATTGGCTGTTGTTTGAAGTGTTTTGACTTTATGGATAAGTTAGGTGATTTGTTACCTGGTTTGAATTGTCTGTCTTGAGTTCTTTGTGATTAGAATACTGTATGTAGACAGGCATGCTACGGACGTGAGGCGTCACAGCCGAGTAATAATTGACCATTGTCATGGCAGCTTCCTCTGTGCTGAGCTCCAGAAACGCCTAAAGACAAAGATGATTTCAGTGAAGAGGCAAGATGAACTCACTGAACTCAAAACTCTTAAGTCGGACCAGAAATAGCAAATCTCTCTCAAGAACCAACTCTGACAAAAGTGAAATTGAAAACATTTGAGCTGGCCACGCACCTGGTTTTTGCCTTTCAGCGTGAGGATATTGGTGACCTTTCCGAAAGGAAGCCCAAGGGCAATGATCTCTGTGTCCGAAACATCGTTGGGTAACTTTCTGATGTGGAGAACGCGTGACGGTGGAGCATCGCCGACTCTTTCTTCAACTCGAAGTTTTTTGCTGTCACTGCCATTGGATGTCGCATCTGCCAAAGGTGGCCAGAAAGTGGACATTACACAGGGAATAAAAAGAGAACACGTTTCTTTACGGAAGGAACCCGAGAAACAAAGATTCTCTTAATTGTGTAAAAGGCGTTCCTCTACTGAATAGGATACTGAAACTATTGTTGGAGAAGCTGTAATAAGATGCAGAGCACACATAATCTCAATTCCAGTCACATGCTTTTAAGCGTGGGTGCCCACCTACAGGAGATCGTAAGGTTATTCCCAGATAGGATCTTCTCAGATCAGATATCACACTGAAACATCTGTTATAATTTGATCATTTTAATGTGGTTCATGGTGGAGAAAACGCAATATTTTTGGGATGAGGGAAGTCAGGGACACTTACCGCTGATGCTGCTCAGCCCAGAACTGGGGCTGTTATACATGCCGCTGGACAGCAGCTCATCTGATCCTCTCTGCGGAGGCACACAAAGAGAAAGATAAAATCCCGCCCTCCAATAAAGACATTCTACCTTCACAATCCCCTCAACCAAACAATGAAATACAGCTCTCTGCGGACAGCTTAAGGAATCACGGCACATAAAACACACGTCCAGGCGCTCCAGCCTTTCCGCCTTATTTTTCTAGATTGTTGCTTTAATCTTGTTGAGTCTAAGATGTCAGACACTGTCATCTCATCCTGAGCTGCCCACGTTCCCAAAGGGCCCCGGCGCGATCAGGCCGCCGCTTGAAGTGCAGCTAAAAGTGAAGGATGGGATGGCAGGCAAATAACGAACCGGCGCAAACAAAACTTCCTAATAGGATCATCTCAGGTTCGTGCCTCCCAAAAAATTCCACCGAATTGTTCTTTATGGACGTGGCTTTTACGGCGCCAATAAACTCGGCGCCGCCGCGCCTGCCTTCTGGGCATCGACACTACAAACAATCAAGGGAATGGTGAGGTTTCACATCGAAACGACAGAAAGCAGAAGAATGCATTAAGAGATGGCAAGGTCTTAACAGACAAGCCTCAGCATCAAAACTGATTAGAAAGGAAGGGGGGAAAAAAACATAACTTTAAAGCAATAAAATCAAACGCTTCTTTTTCCACCTGCTTTCCCAGAAAGACTGGTTAACATTGTTTTCCGGGGAGGAAAATTCTGTTGTTGGCAAACAAACCGAGTTAAAAGGCCTGTGTTCAGAAGGCATCTCTGAGAAAGAACAAGTTCTTCTCTAACTATCTTGGACATAAACTGCCCCCATTCAATTACTACCAGCCTAATTGTATGAAAAGCGGAGATGGAGACCTGTAGCAGCCCTGTATCTAATATATAAGGGACAATTCTACATTTCCGCACAACACTTTTCGTTCAGCGACATAATATCCAATAATGCACTTAAATGGCTTGGCAATTCTTTGTCCATTCAAAAACAAATTATGTTTGCATCACCCAAGGCTTCTTTGTCTTTTTTCTTGTGGATTTGACGCCACACAATACACAAATAAGTTTAAAAAAAAGGGAGACAAATTATGCCCCTGACAGCAATACTAAAAAAGCATATATTATATTTTTCAACGAGGTGAGAGTGAAATTGGCGAAGACATATTCTACCCTATAGCTTACAAATCAGACAGGACAGCAACAATTAAAGACAAAACTGCACTAAAACAAACACTGTGTCCCGCACTGAAATAAGGCCCCAGCCAACAAAATCCCATTTCAGAAGTAATTATTAATCTCCCTCCAACAATGTTCGTGAGAGAATGGCAAATATCTTAAAGGTGAGAACAGAATGGTGGAAGACTAATAAGTTTATGGACTTGAAATGTACTGGTTGTAGATCCTATCCTGGCTGTTTATGGAGAATATGGTAAGTTTGCCATAATTAGTTGAACAAGAAAGAGTGAGATGACACTGGTGGTTATCTCAATATTTTCAAGATATTGCCATCCAAACAAAGGGAATTTAAGCAAATACGTGTAATACGTGTACGTGTAAAGCGTGTACTGTGGGAACTGCAAACTCACTTTATCTCATCTTCCTGATATTATATTTTAGAAACACCTAAAGTGTAAACTCCTGGGTTTAAGCAGGCTGCTTTAAAATGCTATAAAGTGAGCAATTTAAAACTAACTATTGCATAATAATATTCTAACATTTGATAAAAATAATTATCATCAATATGTTATTGCTCAAATATAACATTATGGGTGGCTGGATTCCATACAACATGAAACTTAAAAATGTAGCCTAATATTTGTACATTGTTTTAAAAGCTTAACATAATAATAGTCATTATATTCCTGTTCTATTCTACAAGAATATAGCATAAAAATAGAGTACAAAGCATAAAAATGACCATTTTACTATAAGGTTCAAAGAACCATGTAAATGAATGGCTTCATCTGCAATTAAGAATTAAGCTTAAAATGGCAATTTATAATCACGACAGCCCTATTCAATGTTTTATTATTTAAAAAATGCCCTACTTTGCTATGGAACAGTGGTAAAGGAATGCCAGCTCTGCTCTCGTATCCATGGGGTCAAATTTCTGTTGTGGTTTCCACTTGGTCTCACCAGTGCAACAGGCAGACAGACATCTATTACAAAACTAAATTCCACAACATTATGATCATATTCATAGTAATGTAGTACTGTTTCCTTTGTCAGGTTGCTATTGCACTGCAAAATCCCTCACGAGGTTGCTTGAATTATCCATGTATGTATTCATCCATCCATCCATCAGCCAGACTACATACTGCACAAAGGAAACTGAAAACAGTGTTTACCTTTACACCAACTGCGACATCACCAATGCTGTTGAAAACAAAAGTGAGATTTGATCAGACAGATACTAAACACCAGGAATTGACATGCAAAAGAGAGGGAGGGCTTGAAATCCTTTAACCTCCATCTTTTCAAATCCCCTCCATTATTCAACGACAACAAATTAAGCTGATGAACATTTCACCATTTCATTACTGTCTGTATCCTGCAACAGGCCAGGAATGCAACTATAATGCTCAAAAATGCTGTCTAGGTTGGCAGCTTACTAGGCTTCAAGACTATAGAGTTCAAAAAGGTTGCTTAGATATCTAGCTAAATAGATTTTGAGACAAAAATACAACAACATGCTGTCTAGATAAACAGGTCACTAGGTAATGAGACTCAAAAAATGGTAACTAGATAAGCAGATCGAAAGTTTTTGGCACCATGTCCAAAATGCAGTCTAGGAAGGCAGCTTACAAGATTTTGGGACCATACTGTCCAGAATGCAGTCTAGGTAACTTGACATCCACTAACTGGTCTCTAGGTTTTGGCACAGACCTAGAGTACAGTCTTTAGTATCAAAATTGTAAAGTTTTTCCGTTTTAAATGCAATTCAACAGCTTTGATGGGCACTAAAAGGTTGATTGGTTTTATTAGTTTAACTAAATGTAAGTTAACGTTACATATTTATTTGTACTAGGTACAAAAGCTAACGTAAGGCTAACAAAAGAAACATAATTACAACCTAAATAAACCCACAATGAGGTCCACTGGGAAATTAAATCACATTCTAGCACATTACCATAATAATTACAATTATCAAATTAGTAAAGAGACTTGTTCAATTAAGCTCCTGTTTAATTTTGTGTGGACAACATGAGCAAACAGACAGCTATGAAGCTAACCTGCTAACGCATGCTTGCTGTTTTTGACTCATTTTTGTTATGTTTACTAATATGAGGTCTTGCTGATTTTATCTATTGACATGTTGTATAAGGCAAAACAACCGATACGGTGAGATTATACATTTGCAATTGTTTAACGTTAGGTGTTCGTTAGCGTGTTAGCAGCGTTAGCATCTCAATAAGTGTGAATACACTCTCCAAATTCACATTTAAATGATTATTTTATATACACATAAATGAAGAGCGTTTTGATGCTCACCCGTCCATTTCTGGTGATCTGTATAAAAATAAACCCGCTGAAGAGTGAGTGTGTGTTATTCCTCCTCAATGGCTTTAGCTCAGACACACAAACACACACACACACACGCACACACCAGTTACAAAATGGAGGCGGAAACTGAGACGTGAGTAAACACACACTCATACACACCAACACACACAGCTACTGTAAACACAATACATATGAGACACATACACACAGCAACTGTAAACGCAAAGACCGTTTACTGTTAGCCGGTAATATAGAAAATAATGCAGGTAATATTAAACACACAGTAGGCTACCAACTGTACATAGGCTAGTGTAATATTTTATTGTAAACCAGCAATACATAAAAAAAAAATGATAGAGGAGGTAATAATGTTCAATTGCTCAGTGCTTGTTTTTTGTTTTTGAGGTGATTTAATGAAGATTTCAGTATCTTTTAACCTTTTCCACAGATATAATTCCTCCTATAATACTTCTGACGAATACAATAAAAACAAATGAGAAATTGTTTCATAATTTAATCATATTCATCAATACAATTTAGAATAAGCCTTAAATTTTAGGTACAATCAACTTGGATATCGAAGTAATTTCAACTTAAAACACATTAAACTGACTTAAAAATGAATTGAATCTTGTATAGGCTAACTTTTAAAATTTCTTAACTTATTTTGATGAGGCAATGTAAAAACACATGATGTCATAACTTATTGATCATGTAATTTGTTTTACAGTGGAGAATACTGCCATGCATTATTACAAGTCAGTCATACATTATAAACCATACATCATTTATGCAAAAATATTTATGTGAGAGTTTTATGTAAACATGTAAAACAAATTTTTGTCAATAATATTATATTATTTAGTTTTAGTTATATCACTATTGTTTTCATTAAATAATAATAAGAACATAAATGTAATGTGAATTACGTAGCTTAATTAAACTGATTATGCATAACACTTAACATTCAACAAGTCAGTCAAAACCACTGTAGCAAGCGGTTAGATATCATTGACTGTGACAGACTTACATAATGGTATGTTGGCTTCTTGCTTGATGCCCCAGGTGAAATTAAAGTCTAACAGCTTATCTTAAAGAACCTGGGATTTAATTAAAAATGACATTTCCCAAAACACTTGGGTGTAGTTTTGCTTCTAAGGCTGCCATGTTGGAATTAGATTCCAGGATCCCTTTGAGCAAATCCTGTATTCTGAGGAAATAAAACTGTCAGCTGATCATCAAATCTCAAATGTTTATCATTTGGTTCTTGGCAAACAACAGCCCGGCAGTTCTTGACACCAAGTCCCAGCTATAAAACAAGCAACATTCCAGAATTAGCAGAATCAGGCAAATGTGACGTGATTCCCAACACATTGATAGATGACCTCAACATTCAAATTCTAAGTAAAAATATAGATTAATGTATAAGAGAGAGTAGTATTTTAGCTGCTGTAACTGTACTTTTTTCTATTTAATTCTCCCCCACCCCTCGCCACTTTTGGTTGCTTTTTGCAGTTTACCTAAATAGCCAATGCGACAAATTAATTTTTAAATGTACAAATATTCCATATATTTGTGGAAATACTCAATAAAATGTAAGTCATAAAACAGCATGCATTACAGTTAAATAATAAAGAAAGATAATTAATTAAAGGTTATCACCGTTAACGAAAACTATTAAAGACATTTTATTTATTATTTAATGTGTGTGTGTGAAATATAAATCCGATAAATATAAAAGAATCATTTTGGCAGCACTACTTTACACAATAAAAGAGACACAATTTGTGTTTAAAATAATCTTAGATGGAGTATAGCATGTCACACTTTATTTTCCACTGTGCCCAGTAATCCTACCGAGGCATAACAGAGCTTTGTCAACAGATGTGCCACTGTCATGTTTTGTCAGGCATGATGTCATTCTTCTGATATCATCATGGGATTGATAGTCAGGAGTGATACCACTGCATCTGACCCCAGTGTTGTGAAATGTTCTCTGAACTGACAGCCTCCTGGTCGAAATACACACACAACTCAACTATATGTTAGTAGTCTTATCCTATCTGACATCCTTTTAGTTATCTTACATTGCAGTGAAAGCTGACCAAGATGTGGAATTCACCTCAGAATGACCTAAATATAACATAAGGTGCTCAGAAAGCGATTGTTAGCAGCAAATCACTATGTAATTATAATATACATTTTGTACAAGCCAATTCTGCATGAAACTTCAATCATATGACCAACCTATAGAGAATAATGACTTCATAGAGATTTAAAAGACCTTTTCGACCGCTCTCCACATGACGACTACCTCGGACCATTCTACATTAATGGCATTGTGATGCCTGCCATTTTCTTTAATTACCAAAGCAGCACTGCTTCTGCAATATTAAAACCTCGCATTGATTTCCATTTTTCTACATACGTGTTCTTGCGTCTCACCTGCTTCCAGGACACAGGGCTGCCATCTCGGTCCAGCTGTGCCAGATCAATTCTGCCAAACCCGCTAAAATTCCAATTTAGCACTCTATTGAAAATCTTGCAGCCATCTTTTGGAAAGGCCAAACTCATCCCCATGGCTCTGTTTGTGTATTCGATCATATCGTGTGTTTCTTCATAAAGGATTCTGATGAAAATGTTTTTTTGAGTGCATTGCACCAGGCATAGAATTGAACACCATGCAGTGACTACTATTACTGGGTATTTTCCACCAGAACCTGAATGAGTTTACCTTTTGAATGTTCTCCTGAGGGTGTGTGTTAGAGAAATGTAGAATGTTTCGTGTATTTAATATATTTTTACTTAAAGGATACAATATTCATAGCTATATATTCACACCACAGCTCAGTGTGGACCAATTCTGATTTTTGGTGACATTTTTTTAGATGACAGCAGCAACAACAACAAAAAGTAAACAGCAAAATCAGACTAAATCAGACTTTTATTTTATTTTTTTTCAATCTGGGCCATATCATATCTGGAAACAAATATGTAGTGGCTCAGCTGCTATATGCCAAGATATAGATCTTATTAATATATGGACCTTATATTGTTAATACACTCTAAAACATGCTGGGTTGTTTCAACCCAAATATTAACCCAATGGTTGGGTTCGTCCATATTTGACCCAAATTTGGGTTAAAACAACCCAGCTTTTTTTAGAGTGTACATTTATTTACACATCATTTATTAAATGTAATATATACAATTTTTTTTGATATATTTAAATTTCATGGATGGATGGATGGATGGATGGATGGATGGATGGATGGATGGATGGATGGATGGATGGATGGATGGATGGATGGATGGATGGATGGATGGATGGATGGATGGATGGATGGATGGAAGGAAGGAAGGAAGGAAGGAAGGAAGGAAGGAAGGAAGGAAGGAAGGAAGGAAGGAAGGAAGGAAATATTTTGTGCGTATACTGTATCATATGAAGGACCTAAACCAAAAAAGCCTGATTTGAACATAAAATCAGAATTGAGCATGACTGATTTGCAGTGTGAACATATAGCCAAGGAAATATGTGTGACAAAACACAACACGTTTTGGTCAAATACTTTCAGAAACATTTCATTATTGACTGTTGAGGCAGTTTAGTCAGAAAGACCTGGCAGCCTCGCTGTTTGCAGAATTTAATCACGCCAGGTTTCAAGCTGTGTGGGAGACGCGCAGCTAACATGGGCAATTGGGAAATATGCATGTTGAAATCTACATAAACAGAACATATAGCAACCTTGCTGATGGTCCAAATTATAATCAGTAATCAAAAGTCCAGAAATATGAATGCTTTCATCATAACGTTTAGTGTGTCTGTGCAATACTGATAACTTGACCTTACATAAATATCTTCCTGTTCAAGCCAAGATGTTGCTTTGTAATAAAAACAACCGCATGTCTGAAAATGGAAATGTTGCTTAGAGGAAAATAAACAGCATTAAAGATCCCACACAATTCTGAACTATTCCATTATTTCAGCAGTGACGAGCTTATCAAAGGGAATTTAACATCCGTTGAAGAGTAATAAACAGTCAGTCGTGATCACAAGGTCATTTGTGATCAAATATTAATGTGCCAGTGTTGCAAATGAGACTATTGTGTTGGTCTGAAGGACATACACACAGTTTTCACCTCACTGATAAATTCCTCTGTGTGGAGACAACACATCAACACTGAGAGCTGTTTTTAAGAAACGGACACATATTTTCTTTCTAGTTTTATTTAAAGACATTTCATTTTTTGAAGACGACGAATACGAATACTGCTATCTTGCAAGTTGGTTGCAAGTGGTATGAGGGGGAGGCATCTGATTGGACAGAAATCTGTGTAGTGCATGATGAGTCATTAAAATTGTTAATTTACTGTAAAAAAAAAACTGTAATTTAATGAAAAAAAGGTAAGTAAATAAATAAATAAGACTATATGGTCTGTATTTAAAGGAATAGACAAACATTTACATTTAAACCTTTAAAGGTGAACTATGCAGGTTTTTTACCTTAACTGAACAGATTTGGAGTCATTGGAATGGTTATATTACTTTTTTCGGGTTGAATGGTGGTTGTCTCGCACCTCCCTATCGCCTGTGAGCGGAAAAACCACCGTTGCAACTTCAGGAAGTATCGCGTGATATCAGGTCTCGCGATGTAATGAATTGCTTTACGGCAAAAAAAAATCTGCTAAAATGATGCCATTATTGCACTCCCTCACGCTGTTCGAACCCGAAAGAAGACGACGCTGCTAGCATCTGCATCTGAGAGTCACCAACAAGTTGTCATATCTATTCCGAAGCTGTAGGGGGAGCTCTATAGAGAAACCTGTGAGCAAAAAGCGAGAATACAGCGAAGAAATTCCCGAAACTGCATAGCCCTGCTTTAAAGTCTTTAAAGTGGTGTACTGTTGCAAATATTGTCTCTGCGTCTGAAATCACGTACTAAGTAGTTATACATTTGAATTAACTTTGCGACCGTTTCTTTCTCTACCGAATATAGGTAGAATGAAATTCGGATGAACTACATCCGGCATATTGTCACTGTCATGTGACCAACCAGCGAACGTTGCATCGCTTCCATTCATAAATCCTCTCGCGCGGCCTCAAAGGATAAAGTGTCCATCGTATATGCGCATCTCGGCGGAAGTCTTCGCCTACTGGTTTTGGAAAATGTACTCAGTTTAGCCGTACTGTTTTTCGCATCCTATAGGGAAGTATTCAATTTCGTACGCAGCGTGTGTGTTTTTTACCTTTTTTATTACCCATGAAGCTTAGTCAAGGGAATGTTGGTATAGTGGAGGGAAATAGAATTGGGTCCATTTTTCTAAATTTGATCCAATTTCCATGATTCTCAAGTCTCCCTTTTAGTCGCTCATTTAGTTCCATGCAGAGCCCAGACCTGGACATTTCCTCTGTAATATAATCATGTTTTCTCCCAATGTGGCCCACACAATATTGGCACAGCTGTAGCTCTAGGATGCCTTATGATTATGAAAATGGGATAAAACGGAGAACAGCAAGCTGTCATGTGTCTCTTGCGGTCCATCACCTTCACGGCAGACACGCTGAGACCAGCACCAGCCACTAAACCCGTGCCGGTGCTTCCTGGTGTTATTGTTCTCAACCATTACCTTACCCTCCATGTTGCCTTTTATTGTCTTTATAAGCCATTTGCCTGTGGTGAAAAGCCCAGTGAGTAGAACAGCCTGTGTGAATTTCACAGCTGATGAGTCTTGCGATGAGATGAAGAAGTTGCCAATGTTAACTCGCTCACTGCCTTTTGAGAGATAAGCACAGAGTGTTGATGAGCTTAAAGTTAAAAGGTTAACAAACAGATCCATTCGTTGTGATAATCCAATGGTTTAGAGCGGGTTTAGCTGGTTAGCAGTTAGCCCCTGCTGGAAGATGCCGTAGCGACACCATTCTGCATGCAGAACGCCTGCAAAAAAACGGCTAAAAGATGAACGTAGATGTTTTACATGCATTGTTAGTTTTAGAAGGCTCTTAAAAGTGTGAAATGACTTGCTGTTCACAATTAATTTTGAACTCCATTGTACAGGCTTCTCGTTCAAATGTGATTGATTCATGTTAAATTGACTTTAAAAGGTTACTCTTTGGCTTAACTCAATATTTTCATTCTGAAAGAACACATTTCAATCAAGTAGCTTGATCAAAAAGGGGACTTACTTCACTGTTCTTCCAGGGCTGCATCTGCCAGTCAAGCAATTGCCATTTAGATGAATGGAAACAGATGGGAAAGTAGTAGCAGCACATCACATGTGAAGCTGACATGTCACTGACAGGAAATTAGATGTATCCAAAGCACGTAGGAGTGAAGCTCAGCGGAGAGACAGAAAGCCCAGCGAGTGGATCCAAACAACGAGGACGATAGATGAGGCCAGTGACCCGTCAAGACCTCACTAAACTCAGCAATCAAAGATGAACCAGGGCTACAAAAGCTCTCATCACCTCTACCCAGAGCCTTCACAACACTCGTTTCTGTCCACCAGGTTCCACCATTTTTATCATAATTTAAAAAGTGGACTCCTTTCAATTCACGAATTTAATTGTAAATTGATCACATGATGCACAGGATTGAAAGTTGTACAGTCACACAGATTTTTGCAACAAAAACAAATTACACTAATTTGGACTAATTGTGCTTTTTTATTATTTGATATTAAGAATACAGCTGATAATAAATATTTCTCTAAAATGTAAATATCCCATATGTTATGTATATGACGACATTTATGGGAAATGCATACAGAGAAAATATCTGAAATTCTTTGACTTTACATGAATCCTGCATTAAAAAGGCAAACCAATGGCACACAACCATTTTTATAGATAGCTGGATCGAAAGCAATATTTTCCATCAGAATGCAATACAGAGCGTTTCTCTTGTTGAGGTCACATTATTTACACATGTTTACACAGTATTTGCATATAGAAGCTTAGAGGCATAAAGCATGTTTTGTCTCAAATGACACTATTCATGGCTTCTGGGATTCTCAGTGTCTCGCGGCTTTCAGTTCTGAGAAAGATAGATGATAGATAGATAAAGAAATGTGCTTTATTGATCCCTGGAAATTCAGGAAAATCATTGTGTGCAGCATATCGGGTCTGCGGAGTTGCACTTTCACCTATGGGGCATTGCTGCCAAGGGCAGGGTGGTGTTAAAAGTCAAAGGTCAATTATTGTTTTTGTGGGTTAGGCTTGCACACACACACACACAAACAAAACAGAGGTAGCGAGGGGAGGGGGGGTGGTATTTCTTAAGTGCAAAGTAAGAAAATGAAAATCTGGAGGGAAAACTGTTGAGTTGAGCTGAAGTTAGCAATATTGTATTGTGCTTCTCAAGCTAATTATTGGCAGGGATGGTCAGCGATTAGGTCATTTGCTCGGTTTTTAATATTTAGGCACATCTAAATACCAGTTGAAGGGTTAGTTTACCCAAAAACAAAGATTCTGCTATGATTTACTCACCCTCATGTCATTCCAAATCCATAAAACTTCCATTCATCTTCAAAACAAATTAAGATATTTTTAACGAAATCTGAGAGATTTCGCACAAATTAAATCTGTTCATCATATAAAGCAATCTTTTAGAAGACTTGCATTAAACAGCTTGATTCAAATGAATTCCTTTTATGATCCCTTTTTGAACGTCAGAGTTTTGGGTGAATAGACTTTCAATGGAGGGGGTCACTGTTATTTTGCCAAGTAAGACATGTTCCTGGATGTCCTAAAAAAAATCTGAGGGAATCGATAGGTGAATAACACTGATGTAGAAGCACCTAAACCTGGTTGTAAGCCTAAACCTGACATTAACTGTAAACTTGTCCCTCAAATCTGATTGGAATGTTGCTCCAGGATCGACAAATTAAAACATGTACTTGGTGAAATCAAGTTCACCCAACGGCTCGACAGATTCTCTAAGATTTCATTCAAAATATCGTAATTTGTATTCTGATGATGAATGAAAGTCTAATGGGGTTGGAACAACATGAGGGTGAGAAATTGATGACCGAATTTTCATTTTTGGGTGAACTATCCCTTTAACAGCTGCTTCTAATCAAATAAACTGTTGATAAGAGTAAAATAAGGAGTTGAAGTATATATATAAAAAAGACTTCAGAAGGTTCTAGGTTGTAGTTCTCTTCTTCCTTGCGAAGTGAAGTCTTTTTCCATTTTCTGGCACAAAAGAAACAACTATACTGCTCAACAACTTATGCATTTACATGTCAGCTTTATTGTTGTGGAGTGTTCCTTTCCTTTGGTGGTGTAACGGCTGCTGACAGAGTCTGGGGTAATTTGACATCGCTGGTTCCCCCAGACTTTCTTTCCTTCAAGAATTGTTCTGTTTGACAGCAAAATAATTTCACCACAAGGTAACCAATTCAGACTGCATTTTAAAATCCACAATTCCTTTAATCTGAGTGGCAAAGACATGTGGTTTAAACGTTTAGAGTGATCTGCATATGGCCAATGTGCCTCTTATATACGACTCCCATTCAACAGGCATATTTGATCTAAAGTGACTAACAGTTCTCAAATTGCATGGGTGCGTCCAGGGGTTAAATGTTTGCTCATAGACACAATGATAAAGCTAAACCATTCAGCTAAAACTATTCAGATCATTGTCTTCAAAATGTTTTCATCATAATCCAGTTCATAATCTTCTCCCCAGAGGATGATTTTATTGCTTTAAAGTTGTTCCTTTATAGCTCCCTAGTTCTCAACTATCTGATGTTTTACATAGTGCACTGCAAAAATAATAATAATTCTTCCACTAGATATTTGTATACTGGAAAACAAGATAAAAACACAAACATTCTTACATCAAGATACGTTTACTTCAGAAGCCAAATGACAAGATAAGTCTTGTTTTCTATTAAATGTATCAAAATTAAGTGAGTTTTTGATTAAAACAGGAGGGAAAATCTGCCAACAGAGTACGAAAAATTACCTTGGTTTCTCCTTAAATTTAAGTTTATTTTTCTGACCCAAATAGCAGATATTTTTTCTTGATTTAAACACAAATTTAATTGATACATTAAAAAACAAAAACTCAATGTCAAAGTTCTGTTGTTTCTTAAGTAGCCTAATGGTATCTGGGTTTAAGAATGTTTCGATATTTCCTGGAAAACAAGACAAAAAATACGGAGGAAGAAAATATTTTGCACACTGATAAAAATGATTTTGTGGCAAAGTAAATACTACAGAAAAAAACAATGTAATTTACATGAAAAAGTTAGTTCAGGCAAGAATAATAAAAAAACGAAGTAAATTCTATATTAGTACTCAATTTAATCGTGTAGAAATGAAAGCGTGAATATCAACGTTGTAAAATGTCTTTTCTGATACTGTAGTACCCATCATGCACTGGGCCTTGAATAATTCATTAATTTTCGGTGTTTTCCAGGTGTATTTACACTGTTTTATCATTGCTTCTGTTGTTAGGATTAGTAACTTGCCATTTTGTGACATTTGTTCATTATACTCCAAACACAAAAACGATCCATCAAATGTTACCATCATTGTGTATTATCTTCTGAAATGTAGATATAGTGTCTCACACAATAACTGTTGATGTTTCTAAGATGTTTCTAAGTAAAGCATATACTTTAAAAGTGTGGTTTTATTCAATGTGATATTGTTTGAGTGAAATGTTTTGCAAAGGAAACTTCAACTAAATAGATATTACTCAACCTTTTAAAGATATTACTCAACCAAGCCAAGTTAAAATGACTTAACTAAGTTAAAGAGTTTACTTAATTCCAAATGTGAAATTTACTTAAGAAAAAATGAGTAACTTTTTTTCCAGTGCAGTAAGGCTGGGTAAAAAATTTTAATTGTAAAATTATACAGAAAATATGTGAGCAAGTAAGACATGCTGCTCCTGTACAATATATGCATGAATTACCCACAGCAGATCTATACAGGTGGAGCTGGGGAAGGAGAAGGGTTTCTGAAAGCGGGCTGTGACTGCTACAGCAAATGCTGAGCAAGTATTTGAAGGTTGAGCAGCGAGCTCATTGGCTTCTGATACAGCAGGAACCAATCAGCTGTCCCCTATTGAGAACGATGCGATTGTAACCAGATTGAGTCAAAGACCTATCAGCCTGCACATCTAGAGTTTCATGACAGACCTTTGTATATCTCTACAAATGAGACATTGAGTCGTAATAGGGATGAACACATTATGATTTGATGGCACAATGTGCATTAAAATGACTTTTGTCTTTACACTGCTCAAAATTCATCTGGAGGACCACTGTGCAGTTGGATTCTCCACAGGCAATTTAAGAGACTCGCATGCTTTAAAAAAGGAAAAGAGGACAGACAGAATAAAAACGTCCATTTGATTAATGTGCAGAAGAAGAAAAAAAGAAATAGGAAGTGCAGCATCTTCCATTGAGAAGCAATGGAAGAATCTGTTTCTTTTCAATATTTCGTTTTTTACTCTATAAATAATGAGCACTAGGACTTGTCCTTTTCAAACATTGAGGTGCAGGACTGGAAAAGACAAACTTATGACACAGTCTTCAGTGGCAGTGTGCAGTGAATGTACTGTGATGATGTTTATACACTGCAGTCGACAGTCTGCTGGAACCAGAAGTCAGCGCTGTGTTTCACAATTCTGTCCGGCTCCACAGAAGCCTGTGATTAATCAAACATCCATCTCGGCTTGGAAGAGCCGAGACACTTTAATCATTCCACATACTTGTGTGTTTAGCTGTAATAATTTGACTCTATCATGCTAGGACAGTTCCCGCGGTGATTTATGGGCGGCTCTCGACTGCCAGTAGACACATAGGAATAAAGCACTCTCGCACTGCATTTTCCTTTCTCTCAACTCACGGCTCATCATTTTTATTCATTCAACAGGAAAATAAACACTCCGTGTCCAAATATGTGCACAACATTGTATGCAAAAAGCAGTGTGTTAAATGAGCAGGATGTTCAAATGAATCACCTGATGATCTACTGAGGGGTTTCTGAGAAATGTGAGCCGAGCTGCATTGGGCCAGATTGAGTCTGCGGCCTTCGTCGAATGACCTGCACCACAAATGATTGAGAGGACTCTGTGTTTTTCATGACAGATGAAATAAACGAATAAATGGACAATTAAGCAACTCTCAATGTCTTAATTAATCAAATGCCGTCCATGTTTGAACTGAAGTCCATTCCTCCGCTAAACTCGAGGAGTCTTCTGTATATAACAGGATGGTTCTTTATTCAGGGTGATTAGAAAAAGATTAATTTCTGTGCTCATATGCAGTGTTGTTCTTTGATTAATTAAGCTTGAAACCCAAAGGGGTTGAGAAATGTGAGACGCGACTGGCTGACAGTTCCACCTGAGTTCTCACTTTTACGACATGCTTGTCACATTATTATATAGTATGCTTATGTCATCACAATCATTCTTTTAATGTCAATCTAATCACTTGTACTTGTTAGGCTAATTGTACAAATTAATAGGTGTATAACGATTTATTCTTTCTAAGTATTCTCAACTATCCTTTACATTAAATGCAAAAAGTAAAAAAAAAAAAAATATATATATATATATATTTATTTATTTTTTATTTTTATTTTACTTTTTGCATTTAATGGACAGGATAGTTGAGAATAATTAGAAAGAATACATTTATATATATATATATATATATATATATATATATATATATATATATATATATATATATATATATATATATATATATATACTGTACAAAAAAATGTTGGTTTAACTTAAAAAAGCAAGTTACCTTGTTGCCTTAAAATTTTTAGCTCGTTGTAATTAAAAATTTTTAGTTAATAAATAAATAAAACGGTTTAATAAACAGAAACTCAAAATAGTATGTTATCGTCACACATTAGTTATCGAAGTTGATTTGACAAAAGATAAAAAGTTGTGATAACAAATATTTTTTTATAGTGTATACACATATAATACAAATAAATGCAAATATTTTTAAATAAATATGTTGATTTTAAAATAATAGTATATATTTATTAAAGCACAAATAAATGAAAAACAATGACATTCAATTGTTTTATTTTTTATGCTTATTTATCTACAAGTGAATGTTGAGGTTCATTTCCACGTGCTTGTAAAATCTCTACACACTCATTATTAATGATGTGATGTACATGAAGCCTTAACATGAAATTCATTCTGACAAGCCTTTGCAAACCCCTGCTTTTGTTTGCCACAATTATTCCATCTGTAACACGAACAAGATATTATTAGCTGTGGTCATCCAGGCCTTTATAATAATTCAAAATAAAATAAAAAATCATTTTTCAAAGGCTGGTTTTTGATGCTCATTCATCTACAAGTGAATGAAAAGGTCCATGCATATGTGCTTACACAATATACACACCATATATTATGTGATGCAAATGTAGCCCTACAATCAAATTCATCCTGCAAATCCCCGCTGCAGTCTCACACAATTATCCCGCAGTGGCTCCAACCAGATAATGGCAGCGGCCACTCGGGCCTCAGGAGTGAGAATGTGATTAAACAGAGGTTGTTCTCCCTGTAGCTTTAGGGGGTTGAATATACTGCCTGCCGAATAAACAAATGCTTAGTTTAACTGAGTGGCCTTTAACAGAAGAGCTTCCTGGTTTACGATTTGGCTGTTGGAAATGTCACGGTAAAACTGTGGTGTCTGCTCTTGTTTATCTGACCATCTTGAAATGCTCAGCACCGAAAGCAGGTTTGCTGGCCCTGAGCTTTACGGGCTAGTTATGGGTTGGCCTTTCCGTTCCCGAGCCGCGCTGCAATTTCTCGCACGCTGACTTTTAAAAGCACATGACGGATAGCTTTGTTGCCGCTGCCCCCAAAATAAGCTGGAAAACGTATCGCTCAAAAGTTTTCTGTATTAAGCAAATAGGCCGCTAAAGCATAAAACGGATTGGAAGACCTCCCAGTGAACCCGAGCCCTGTTGCTATACAGATTTAAATGATGCCACACATCAACGTGAAGAAGGCTTCTCTCTCTGCATCGGTCTGGAAACAGGCCACAGACAAGACGGTCGGGACAGCTCCATTCAAATGTTGTTTTGAAGTTGTTAACCTTTTAAGAAGGCTATGGGCTTTTATATTTTAGATTCTGTGAGACTAAGTCTGCATGCGCCACACTGTGAGACATTAAGGAGAGCAGAGAGGCTGTTTTATTACCAGCCTAATAGTGTGTCTGTCAACTTTTTAAAAGCACTAAACACAACTTACAGTAATGTGTAGATAAGAGAAGTTCGACAACGTGAATGGAAACTCACTGAACATTAAACCAAATGTAATGTATCTGAAATATAAAACATGATGTTGTGCCCTCAACATAAAAATTGTTCCATAATGCTAAGTTTAACCATTTAGAGACACTATGAAATGGAATTCGCAATCTATTTAACTTCAATAACGTGATGAAATTTGGAGTAAAATAGAATATTAGGTGAAATAATTTAGGATGGGACTTGATTTTATGTAGCATTTCCATTTTTTATCTATGGAAAGTATGTTTAAAATTTTTTTAATTAACCTAGTTGTTACTCATCATTACTTGACATAAAATAAACTATAATAAAGTAATAAATATATATATATATATATTAGACAGCTGCCAAGGCCACTTTCTCATTTTCATTTAGTTTAACTTGTACTAAAATGAATTAGAACTCAATGGATATATATATTGCAAATGTATATATATAAACAATAACTAATAAAAATGAAAAAACATCAAAAAATATTGATAAAAACTATAAGAGTATCTCAGTTATAAGTAACATAGGTTGTGACATAAAGGTATAAAATTATAAAAAAGAACATTGTTAGGTATATCATACTATGAAAATATAGTCACAATATGGGATATAAAGTAAGTCACAATTATTTAGTAGTAGTAGTCGTAGTAGTAGTCATTTTTTTATCATTATTTACTCTGAGGTGGAAAAAAGGCCTGCACAGCCTTGGTTAAAGGAAATAATATTTTAGAGGCACGGTTATATTATTTTGATTTAAAAAAATTATGAAAGTAGCACATTTTAACTAGAAAAGTGTGCACAGAAGAATTGGAGCCTTTACTAAAGCTTATAGATTGCATTTTTTCTGAGCTAAAATACTTGTTTGTAAATGTTGCAAAATAAGGTTGTCACTTTAAGAGTTAAGATCCTCTGTTCATTCATTAATCGAGTGATCAGCTCCAGAACACGTCGCAACACTACAACCTCAACAAATCGAAGACGAGCCGCCTTTGAGAGCATCATCTCAAGGGTGCGACAACATCTGTGAGATTTATATGCACGAGGTGGGAAGGAACAGGAAATGGGTGTTGTCCATCTCATTTGATGCCCATTGATTCACCAGAGGGAAAAATCACTTTCTCTGTGAATATGACCTGAAAAAAGCAAGTCAATAAGTGCTCATAATAGCAGCACTTCTCTGCTCGCTTTAATCAGCTACTACGCCGTAAAAAAAAGAAAATGTAGTGCAACACAAAATAAGGAACATGTTGTTTTTAGCATTCGCAATCACAAAAAAGACTCAATCATCAGCTTAAATGAAGCCATTTCTCAGCCTGCATGTGCAGTGGGAGTTAACTGGCCCTCAATCTGAATATTCACACTTAGCTGTTCTTTTCTTTTACTTTCCCACCTTCATCTTGTTCCAAACCTGTATGGATTTCTTTCTACTGAACACAAAATACGATATTTTGAAGAATGTCGGGAACCAAACAGTTGATGGACCCCATTGACTTTCATAGTATAGAGAAAACAAATACTATGGAAGTCAATGGGGTCCATCAGCTGTTTGGTTATACCAACATTCTTCAAAATATCGTCTTTTGTGTTCAGCAGAGGGAAGAAATCCATACAGGTTTGGAACAACTTACACCAATAAAGGGAAACGGTGTAACGCATTTACACGACCACACGCATTGTTGGTTTAAGAACATGCATGTAAACGCATAAAAATATAATTGGAATACATTTCAGAAAGTTTTTATGTATTTTTTCTAGCTGATGAACAACAAAAACATTGACAGCCAATTAGAATCCACCCAACTTTATGTTCATATGATCCAAAATATGATGACTCCTTTGAGAGAAATAAAATATAATGGAACATATATAATTTCACGTATAAAGACCCATTTGTACTCTGTGAGAAAAATATTAAGCGATATATTATAAAGAAAACAAGCTGTTTCCAAAACTGTACAAAAAGCACATCATTAAATCATTAAAATATTCTCTACACTCTAAAAAATGCTGGATTGTTTCAACGCATGTTTGGGTCAAATATGGACAAACCCAAACCAACATCATTTAAACCAACAGTTGGGTTTGTCCACATTTGACCCAAACATGGGTGTAAATTTGGAAACAAAGATGTTGTACTCAAGGTGAATGCATACCTTCACTCTAGAGGTCAAACAACTAAAAATCAAGTCAGGAATCTTGGTGTGTCTCTAGAGTCAGACCTTAGCTTCAGTAGTCATGTCAAAGCAATAACTAAATCAGCACATTATCACCAGGATCCTGAGCAGAACCAGAAAATATGAACACATCACACCAGTCCTCAGGTCTTTACACTGGCTTCTAGTCACATTTAGGATTGATTTTAAAGTATTATTACTGGTATATAAATCATTTAATGGCCTAGGACCTCAATACATTGCAGATATGCTCACTGAATATAAACCCAACAGATCATTAGGATCACATCAGCTAGAAATACCAAGGGTTCACTCGAAGCACGGCGAGTCCGCTTTTAGCCATTATGCCAGCCGCAGCTGGAACCAGCTTCCAGAAGAGATCAGGTGTGCTGCTACTGTAGCCACATTCAAATCCAGACTCAAAACACATCTGTTTAGCTTTGCATTTACTGAATGAGCACTGTGCCACTGTTCGTAGGTCCAGTGGAACCGCAAACCTGCTCAATAACTTCCATCTCAGATAGGGTTTTAATTATTCTTATTTCTTTTGACTATTTTAATTTCTTCTATGTTTAGTTTTGCATTTACTGAATGAGCACTGTGCCACTGTTCGTCCGACTGTTTGCACTGTATTTTATTTTCTAAACTGTTTTAATTATTCTTATTTCCTTTATTACCTATGTAATTATTTAAAAAAAATTTGACATTTCTTTGTAAAGCACTTTGAATTACCACTGTGTATGAAATGTGCTATATAAATAAACTTGCCTTGCCTTGCCTTGCCTAAACAACCCAGCATTTTTTAGTGTAAAGAATATTCAAATTCAAAACGAATGTAAATTTCATAATTTTTAAGAAAGCATAATAAAATAATAGCAATATCATCAAAAATATGATTTTAAACATTATATTTTAACATGGTAATTCTGAAAACTCTCCAATTTTCAAGAAATTTTTCAGAAAATGCTCAAATTTTCTGCATATCTCTAAACACCCCAGCTGGCCCTTCTGGGGGTCCCGGGACCCTAATTTAAAAATCACTGGTATTGCTTTTTGTCAGATAGCGTCAACAAACATCTGTCCACAATAAAGGAAAAAGTAGCATAGATTCTTCTTAATCTATTTTCCACAGAACAAAGAAAGTCATACAGGCTTGGAGCAACTTGAGTAAAAGATAACTGGATTTTCTTCTCTCAAGCTATTCCTTTGATTAATTCCAAACGATTCGATTAATTCCTTTGATTAAATTCACTAATAATAGTGAAGCGAACAGTGTCTTTATTTTTACGCATTCAGTCTCTAAACAGGTTCCCTACAGAACAGCTGAAGAAGTCATTTTTCACAGAATTTGTCTGGCTATTTAGATGTTTGGGGCTTTGGGAATGGAGGTTGCTTTCACACACTCTCTCTCATGGCCCAACTGTTATCTCACAATCATTGGGATAGAAGAAGTCTCTCTCTCTCTCTCTCTCTCTCCCTGTCTCTCTCTCTCTCTCTCTCTCCCTCTCTCTCTCCCTCTCCCTCTCTCTCCCTCTCTCCCCCTCTCTCCCTCTCTCTCTCTCTCTCTCTCTCTCTCTCTGTGCCTCTGGCAACAGTAAACTCACCTTCTCTTCATGAAATGCTGCTTCTGTGTTTGAGAGGCTGTGGAATTGCTCAGGGGAGCAGCACAGGACTGCAGCACTGCCGCCACAACTTTACAGCCCCATTTTTCACCCGCGCAGAAATAAATGAAGAATCAGAACATCGCACATGTTATGAAAATGAAAGGAATGGAAAAAGATTTCCAAGTCATTCACACTCTAAAGCGAGGAGACAGAGAGCGAGTGAGTGTCTGGGTGAAACGCACCTCCAGGTGAGTCGTGGAAACAAAGTCGGCTTCGTGTCCTGAAGGCCAGTGTCGTACCACACTTCTCAGAGGCTCCGCCCACAACCAATGATGTCATCCACAAGCGTTTGTATCTGGGATGAAATATTGTGTAAGAGCAAGAGTTTGGAGCTACTAGGTGATTCATTTAATAATTATGCAATGAAAATACCATATACACAAACAAATGTATTATATTGAGGCCCTAGATGCAAGAAATGGAAAAGCAAAATGGATCCTTTTCTTTTGGTCATTTTTTGTAAATGATCCCTGTATAGCTTTTTCCTTTCCTTTTTTCTCTTTTTGTAGTTTCTTTGATGCTGTTATGAATGTAATAGATTAATTATCTCTTTAATCGTTGATGCAAAAAAAAAAAAAATGAAATAGGGTGGTGCAGGAATGACGTCAAAACGATTATCAAATTTAATCGTACTGCATAATTGGCTCATAATGCCGAGGGCCTGCGGGGGCGTCCCGTGCGCCAATGCTGAGGGCCTTGAGTTTGGATGAGAAGCCGAGATCTTCAACTACAGGGCAATCATATGAAACCCCTCGCTTGCTTTACCAAGGAAACTGAGATAAGATGTGTTTGTCTTTGGGCTAAAACACAGCTGGCATCTGAAAATGCCTCCTTAGCCAAAATCAGTTTTAAAAATGCAAAAAAACTAATATTCCATATTCCAAATATTACAAGACATTTCCATGCTGGACAGATGCAGCCATAACCCTGAAGCTTCGGTGTAAAAAACTTTATAAAAGTTATCTGATTTCTTGTGTGGTGCATGAGCTCAACTTACCAAGTTTTAAGCCTTTTTTTAAGATTTACACATTTCAATTGACGGTAAAATTCCATCAAATTGAAATGAATAATCTTTACACATTTTAATTGAATAATTGATTAAGGATTGTTAATTTATTCAATTAAAATGTGTAAAGACCAGAGGTGGGTAGTAACGAAGTACATTTACTTCGTTACATTTACTTGAGTATTTTTTGGGAAAAATTGTACTTTTAAGAGTAGATTTAAATGTGGGTACTTTTTACTTTTACTCGAGTACATTTCTAATAAAAAAACGGTACTTTTACTTCGTTACGTTGAGCGATTTTCCTCTCGTTACTTTATTTTAATGCAATACGTGTTGTTAAATGCGTAGTTTATTCCAAGCGCGCTGTATCTTTTTTCTGGGCATGAGCGATGCTCAATTCACAAATGAATCACTCTTTTGAGTCGATTCTGTTCAAAGACTTCATCAAACAAGTGGGCAGATCTGTCTAAATCGGTTCGCGAATCAGTTTGTAGCCTATGATCTGTTCAGTTTCCTGCACGCACTGAATCGTCTGAAGCGCTTTCAATTCACACTCGACTCGGAGTCGTAACAGGAAGATTTAAGAACATCAAGAGCGTTGGATGAAGTGGCTGTGGACCTACAGTACAGTCAAGTGAACGCAAATCTGCAAATGCATAATTTTTGCCAGCGATGAAGATCTCTATTATCTTCGTATGCTGAGGACGATATATCCTGTGGGGAACGAATATCGTTCCACAGGACGATATTCGATTTAATTTCATTCAGGTAATACATTTTACAACCAAACAGATTATTACGATATGATAGCACTACTTCAAAGTATGACATTACCCATTTTTTTTGGACACATTACTTTATAGCCTACAATAAATAAGCTACCATTGTCCACATATGAAATGAACACCCGCCATCCCGCGGTAATGTGTGTATTGCGCAGTCGCGTGCGAACTCAACTTGAAAACAAATGCCTTTGCCTGCCTTAGACACTGTTGACCAGTTTAAACATGCTTGCAGAAATATACATTTGATTACATTTTGGAGAACAGACAGAAGAAGATCCGTCGATGTGCGTTTGATCGTCGTTTGTGTTCAGATGTTCAGTAGCGGTCAGCGCGAGCACATGTGAAGAGTTTTAAATCTTTCTTCTCTGTGTCAATGTTTCCCTTTACATGCCTTTAAATGCAAAACTCTGCAGATACAAAATATTTCGACATTGTCTAAAAATCCAACTTGTATAAGTTACTATTATACAAACCAAAGGACAGGCAATGATTTTCGGGCTACAGATGGCAGAAATAATGCTTGTCTCTTCTGTTTTTGTGGCAAAGATAGCCTATCTAATTATGATAATAATAGTCATTTAAATAAAAAATATCTAAATAATATCATGTTTTATATATATATCATAGTATATATAGGCCTATGATCCGAAGTAACTAACTATAGCTACTTGAGTAGTTTTCTCATTGGATACTTTTCTCATTGGATACTAATTATGATAATAATAGTCATTTAAATAAAAAATATCTAAATAATATCATGTTTTATATATATATATCATATATATCGGCCTATGATCCGAAGTAACTAGTAACTAACTACTTGAGTAGTTTTCTCATTGGATACTTTTTTACTCTTACTCAAGTAACTATTAAGATTGTTACTTTTACTTTTACTTTGAGTAAATATTTCTAGAAGTACTTGTACTTTTACTTGAGTACAGTTTTTGGATATCCACCTCTGGTAAAGACTATTAAATTCAATTTTATGGAATTTTACTATTAATTAAATTAATTAAAAAAAGTTTTATTTTTATTTCATCCTAAAATAAATAAATTATATTTTGGATAAAATAAATGATGTATTTCATACAATAAATTAAATATATATATAAACAAAATATATATATATTTTTAGGTCAATTAAGCACAATTAAGTGGCTTTTTAATTGTAAAAAAAAAAAAAAAATGTTATGAAAATGTTGGGTGAAATGTGTCCTGGATATGTTTTCGTGATATTTACCCAACTGGTTCTCATGTCTGGTTTTGTTGCTTTCCCTCTGCTGTGCATCGCCATAGGAACCAGGAGCAGCACAGACATATGACATCACAATGGATCAACGTGCAACACAGGGCCACCAATCAACATGAGAGATGGGCCAGGAGAGCGAGAACTCTGGGAAAGGAGAAGGAGCGGGTGAGAGGGTGCAGGTTGGTTGGTTCCCGTGTGAGTGTGTGCGTGTGGTGTATCTGGCTCCTGTGTGTGGGTTGAATCAGCTGCACAGGCCTGTCATGAATTCTGTTTTCCTCCCACTGTCTGTCTGTTGTAACACACTTCGCACACTTTAGCCTCGTCGTCTAACCACGTTAAAGACGTATTTCTTTCCTAAGGCTCCAGGTTTTAGTTAGTCAACAGGATGGTCAAGCTAATGAGATTTCCTATCTTAAAATGTCTTCACTTGCTGATTTATACAAGATGCACTCTGGGATGCTTTCATATTAATTTGTGGCTTTCAAAGATATCTGATGTGAAACATATTTGCAATACTATTTTTTGGCCCAAACAATACTCCACCAATCACAACACTATAAATAAATAAACTAAAATGTATTCATATATTATTGATTTGAGATATTTCTTGATAATATAGCCTATATAAATATATAATTTGAATGTATGTACATATATATATATATATATATATATATATACATATATATATATAATATTCATAAATAAATGTAAAGATGAGTTTAAATTTTATTTGAGATATTTCTCGATACCATTTGTTTAATATATCTAAAATATATTTATAATTTATATATATAATTATATATGAAATGTAAATTATTCATATACAGTATGTGACTAGAGAGAGACCAGGGATACAAGACGCATCAACTTGGAAATCCAGATACATTTTGTGAAATAAAAATATGGACTCATGAATATCTATTCATTTTTTAGTGCTATTGAGTGACAATGATGCAAACTAGGCTGGACACGATCTGGATCACCTGACAAGATCTGAAACAGGCCGCACACATATTACAAACATTCATTTTTACATTTTCAATAATCTTGCAATGAAATATTGGCCACTAAACATATAATCCAATATTCAAAACCTATCCAATTTACCTGAAAAATCAATGATATATTGGATAGAGGATTACAACGGGGCTTCTTTTTATGTTAGCGAAGCATGTTGTCGGTGTTACTCTTCAAACAAAGAGAGGGAGTGTGAGGAAAGGGTAGAAAAAAGAAAAACACATATAGAGAATCAGTGTCATTGACCTTAAATCACTCTCTGGTGTCTCCAGGGAAAGGCCTTTATAAACTAATGGATGAATTGCCTCATTTTTTCACCACGGCACAATTAAGTTGCCTGAAGCGCAGCGTGGCTTTTCCAGCAAGAGCCCCTTTATAGCTCTGAATATGAGGGAGACTTGATTTATTCCGCAGAAAATGTGTGGAATATGAAACGCTTTAGTTGCCGACAGAAAAGGAATAAATATTAATTGTCTCTCATTAAAACGCCGACGTGAGAGATTGTTGTCGTGGAGATGACAGTAATATTTATCATGAACATAAAGATATGATTACGGTCATGCTAACTGACGTAGCCTTGAGTGATGGCTCAAAAGCGCTGAATGCTTCGAGTTCAGATTGTTCTGAAGAACTAAAACCTTTTTTCTGTCTGTCAATGACGATTCTCGGTGCGCTTTGTATTGCATATTAACAGCGGAATCAGTTTGAAGCATTACACGCATTAGCCTGCATGCTAGCCCACGTATTTATTAGCTGTGGCTGTATGCGTGTCCCTGCTGGGGGGGACAAAAAACAGCTTAAACCAGTCGTAGCTATAAGCACCAGAACTAGTCTGCTGGTTTTAGAGGGGTTATGGGCACAGAACAACATCTAAAGTTAAGGCCATCTTTGAATTACAACACCTACGCACTGAGATCATCCATTACCAGATGGTGGAGAATATGCAACTGTTTGGGGACGTCAGAGCAAGAACAGGGTTAGAATAAGGGTATAACATTTGTGAATTTAAATAAACACATTAAAGAGACATTGTATGCCCTTTTACAAAGTCAAAGTCTTTTTTGGGTCTACTAGTTTTCATGCTTGAATGCTCAAAAATCACATTCTTTTCTTACATATTTTACATTATTGCACCACCTCTCTTCTGTCTGCCTGCTACAGACTGTGTGATTTCGGCAATCCTATAAAATCGTTACAAATCACAGAGTACGACATGGATCTAATAAACTTGGGTACATGCATGTAGTGTACGATGATGACACCTGAATCTTAGGCTACAACGCAAGTTAGTATATAGAAGACGTCATCAGAAGGTGTTTTAAGTTTTAGTGCCATGTCACTTTGATTAATGCGCCATTTCATGTTGCATTTTTATTGGCAAGTCAGTAGATGTAGGTCGTACCAGCAAACACACTGAGATGTTCATGCTAAATGCTAAAATGCTAAAACACTGACAGTAAAGTATCGCATGCTATCTTTGGTCGCAATGACAACAGCCATCTTTAAACCTCTCTCACTGTACGACGTAGGACTACCGTTTAGGAGCCACGACCACAGAAATCGCCACGATTGGTCATCTTTCATCTGGGACAGCCCAAAATCGTACAATGTGTACTGGGGCATAACACTCTGGGGTGCGTTTCCCAAAGCCAAATATGGTTACCAACAAAGTTCAATGGAAATTGCGACCATAGTTGGCTAACGATGCCTTTGGGAAACACACCCTTGTTTCGTTGTGAAGCTCCTCCTTCCGAAAAGTTTAATGAGCTTTGATTGTTCGGCTGAACCGGTGTGCTGTGATTGGTCAACTGCTTTAAACGTGTATCGAAAACATCACGCCCCTTACCATGAGTTTCAACACACTAACGCAGCTCAACCAGGCCTCGCCCACTTTTTTGCCGTATGATTTGGGCGGAAATTATTTAAGTGAAGACTATTGTGACACATAACATTTATGGTCAACATCACATGACACAATGTACACTGAAAGTCAGGCAGCAAACAGCCCACTCACTCTGCTGCATATCCCACCCTGCTTTATCCGTACAACACCATCTCTGAATCAGATCAGATCAAACAAAAACCCACTTATTGAAAATGAAACCCAACAACAAAGCAAATTCATTTCATTAATGCTAGAATGTCTAGGCTGCAACGAATCGTGGCGGATGATTTAGTCATGAAAAGGAAAGTAAAAAGACCCTCTGTGATTGACACAATCCTTGTTTGTACATGTAAAACCACCCAAATTTAATACATACAGATAAGGAAAGAGAGAGACAATTACGGAAAGCCACGGCGGCGTGAACGCCGATTTAATATTCCACTTTAAATAACAACGTCAGCCTATGAGGAATGGCTATTTGCACAAGCAGAATGAAGCATCATTAAGACAGAGGTCAGGCGATGCTGTTCGTTCCTCCACAACATAAAAAGTACGCAGCAACACAGCTCGGAAAATACTTAATGAACCATAAATAGTGATCTAAAGAAGCCGTCTCGTGACGCACGGCGCGTGACTCTGCAATGCGGCTGTGGGCTGTTTGCGTCTTGCCAAGGGTCAGATCTCAGTTCTCAGAGAAATCTGATGATCTATACCCTCTTCTTTTCCCATTTGTTTTCTCTTCGTCCTTCTTTTCACCTCTTCTGATTGTTTGTTTATTTGCTTTCTCTTTTCAAGTTCCCAATATATTCTCTCTCCTGCTTGTTTTTCGCTTTTAATATAATACAAATACGACGTCTTTTCGGTTCTGAAAAGCACAAGGCTTGCCTGCCTTAACATTTTAGTCCGATTCCGCCAATTGTTTAATGTAAAAAAAAATAAAAAAATGCATTTTTCCACGAACAAATCCCTCGGAGATGCATCAGCGAATAGAACCCCAAGGCCACATCCGGAGCCAGCAGCATTAACTGATGGTCTTATTAGCGTTTACAGCCCTCTGTCGTTCTCAGAAGTGCCATGACAACATGTGTACGTCCTAATGGGCATCTGTATCTTTCTATGATTGCTCCCACTGACTGCCAATCAGCTGAAACGCAGCAAGAGCCTTAATAAGTACAGCGGGCTATTTACCAAGCACCGGGAGCGGAGTGACGGATGGGTCATAAACGCGTACCTTTCGGATCCATCATATGGAGATTTTCGTTTGATCGCACGAGGGCTGCCTTTATTTGCTCTCCGAAGAGCTATGGGGCATACGTGTCAGGCCTGAGATGAGTTCCACGGAAGACACGGATGGAGATGGAGCGTGTTTGAAGGCTTTTTTTGCGCCACATGTTTTGTGCGCTTTCTAAAAGGGAGAGAAAAGCGAAAACGGCGCCTTTGTGTGCGTTTGTCGCGCCTTGAGCGAATCTCCTCTGGGCCTGTCATGGAGTTCCTCCGGCAGAACACACAGTTGGTCCTGTGAGCTGCACTATTGATTTGAAAATTACTGGCCTGCATAGTCACACCATCTGTTGTGTTTACTGCAAATGCCAAGCAACATTTCCACCGCGGGGAGGAGAAGCTATCGTTCTTTATGTATCTTACGAGCATGCGTGTCTGTTCGCGGGGAAAAGTGGACAACAAGCCAAGTGGACGAAGCAAACATGCATATATTGAAGGGTTTGGGGTTGTTCGCTTTTACGTTAAAGATCTGTGATGACAATTTGAATGCATAACAATACGAAAAAAGCTTTTCTCCGATGGGTTGTTTATTTTTTTGCTCTCAAGGTCTCAACGCAACATAATGGGTTCGATTCCCAGAGAATGCATCTACTGAAATTTGCTTTGGATATAACTGCCAGCCAAACGCATGAATGTAAATGCATTTTTATTTTGTTCATGTTTTTCAGAAGGTCCTTTCAGTGTTCGGACACACAAAACCACAAGGTTTTTGCACCTAATGCACACAAACAAAGGGTGAATAATATTAAAAAAGGCCTCACATTCACATGATCTCTCTAAAATGTGACTGTGCAGTAAATGTGCTAACTATGGATGCATGACATATTAAGATTTTGGAAAGGATTTTGGAAGCAAATAATATCTGATTTGGCTTATAATAAAACATTGTTTTGGTTCGAAATTATTTGGTTCTAAAAAGCACACGGCATTCAAGTTATAGTCCCATTATTTAACGTGATTTCTCCACTAACAAATTAATGCGATTAATCAGCAAAAAGAACAATGGTGAAAATTCACATGAGGTAACTAAAGCGTTTGCAAATGTGCCAATTGGTAGGGATGCATGAGATATTCATGTTTTTAGGGATAACATTAATATAGGATTAAGGATTTTTTTTTCAAGATTTTGGCTTTTTTTCTTTCTTTTTTTTTTTTTTTTTACTATTTTTCATCTTTTATACACTAAAATATTTTGATGAATGTAAAAATTCAGATTTGAGATGGGTTTTTTAACAGTAGACATTATACTGTACTAATTATGTGTTGTGATTGTTATGTATGTTCTGTAAACATGCTATTCTTACATCTTTTTAATTAATTTCCCAGTTAAAATGTATAAAACTCCTTATAAATGTATGCAACACTGCATAAGTTATGACTAGTTTTCAGAGACTGTGTCTTTTCTTTAAGTTTCTTACTGCACTAGTTACATTTAGGTATAAACAAGTCAACAACAAATCCTAACATCTCATAAATCAATCTAATTTAATGATTATTAGATATTTTTAATGGTCTAATTAAAAAACTAATTAAGAACTTTTTTTTTTCACCATAAAGACAAACATCCTCTTAAATCACGTTATTTACACAGGTGGGCCACATGAAATTCATGTTCTTTATGCAGGACTCTTGACCGTGTGTCATGCAAATATGTAGTGTGTGCGAGTTAGTGGACACGTGTGTCGTCTCTGTCACTCTCTCTCTCTCTCCTCATGCCCTCCTCCTTTCAGCAGCAGGCTGGCTTGTTATCCGCTGGCGTGAGGCGGAGTGTGACAGCGTGATAATCCGTGCAGATATGTGCCGCTGACCCCGAGATGTTCATGCCTGCTGAGAATACTGGGGGAACTCGGCCGTCTCTCTCTCCCTCTCTCTCCCTCTCTCTCCCTCTCTCTCTCTCTCCCTCTCTCTGCCCCTCTTTTTCTTCTGCTACAAATATTCCAGCGGACATATGCTTCCCCAGTTCACTGCAGAGCTTGTGGTGTTTCTTAGTCCGACACATCCAGGCTCAGGGTGTGTGAAAGTGATTTGATCTTCCGCTCTGGAAGCTTCATTACCTGGGTCACAGTCCGACTCTGAGGCTGCGAGGTGTGATGCTGGATCTCCGGCAGGTGTGTGAAGAACCGGAGCGTTATTGACACCAGGCCTCACTGACTTCGTCTGACACAAACAGGAACGGCTCCCGTCCTGAGAAACGTGCATCCATGCGACAAATCTGAAGACGAACAAGGAAAATCATTTCAGTCCCACTGTCTTTCTGTATTAGTTGTGCAAGTTGTCCCAAGATGGTAAAATGAATTCTACATGATCCAAAATGATAGATTTCCCAAGTCACCTTTATTTAATTGATAAACTTTATTAATCCCCAGGGGGAAATTTATAGCACTTTATACAATACATATTTTTTCAAAGCAGCTTTACATTGATCAGTTCAGTGTGAATATATGGTCATTAGTAGGGGCCCAGCTGGTCAAACCTGGTGTGTGTGTGTGTGTGTGTGTGTGTGTGTGTGTGTGTGTGTGTGTGTGTGTGTGTGTGTGTGTGTGTGTGTGTGTGTGTGTGTGTGTGTGTGTGTGTGTGTGTGTGTGTGTGTACACTAATGGTAACGCTATTGTGTTTTTGGACAAATCGTGCAAAAATGTGCAATATGATATAATAGCATGATATTGTTTTAAGTACTTTGTAACACCATTTAAATACCATGATGAATATTGTAATCCTAAACAGTAACAGTACTATGAAAAACTACTATGATAGGCCTACATATACTGTATATATGTCAACATAACATGGTATTACCATCTGGTATCATAAGTGAACCATGGCGCCGCCATAGTATTATTATTATTTTTTTTATAGTGCCAACAGCCCAGCATCACATTTCACACATTTCTCTAAAGCATGGGCTTAAACTGGCATAAAACACTCCCAAAGACACAAACACACCTCTCCAGAAGAAAGACATATCTAGAGCTCCCTCTTATGGCCACCAGCTGTGTCGAGCAGCAGGTTAAATAAATCCCCTCCCATCCGCTCGTGTAAAGAATGAAAAAGAGGAATGAACCCCCCCCCCCCCCCCCCCCTCGCTCCAGCCCCGCTGAAATGCCAGACATCCAGAGAGAGGCTGCGCGAGCACCTGAGATCCACATTACAGTACCTTCACAGACTGCAGGCCTTAGCCAACATCTGTCCACTAATCACACACAGATGACAGTAATGTTAATTAAAGTTAATGTAATCAAACTCCATCCATATGGCCTTGTCCCTGATTAGTAAGAAATGTTTTTTTTATCCTGCTGTAACTTGTTAGATTAGCGCCACGCTTCATCACAATGATGTCTGGAACCAAACAACTCACAATGGGCCATATTGCAAGACCTTTAAAGATTAAAGTAAAAACATGCACAAAAAAAAACAGACAGCACAGACTGTGAGCACATTTATTAAGTATTGGGCAATTAATAACTGAGCATATTTAAAGCCCATATATGCAGTTAAATGTTGTATTCTTACTATTTTATATGCAATATATATATATATATAATATATATATATATATATATGTTCAAAGTATATATGTGTGTATAATATATTTAAATATCAATTTATTTATTTATTTATAAATAAAAATATGCAAAAAACATAATTAATAAAAAAATAGATATTTAAATATTATACATAAATACATTGAATACACACACACATATAAACATAATAATTCATAATTACAAAATATTAAATCAATATTGATAAAACATTTTTTATTTAAATTAAAAAAATATGAATACATTATTTTTATTTCATACAATATTTGGTAACACTTTATTATGTACAGTGTCCTTGTTACATATGTTGCATGTACTTACCATAGTAATAACAGTAAATTATGCATAATTACATGCAACTAACCCTCAACCAAATCCTACCCTAACCCTATAGTAAGTACATGTAGTTAATTAATATTACTCAATACTTAAATATATAATTACACTGTAACAATGACACCTTAAAATAAAGTGTAACCCAATATTTTAGTCACTTGCTAAATATTCTAAGACACCATGAATTTCAGTTCCAAATTGGAATAGTTGTTTTGCCTTTTTATGATGACTGTATATATACAGTATAGGCCTACATCGTGTGGATTATTATTTTTGCAAAGGATGTTTTGTTAAAACATGTTTAAGATACATTCAGTAGAGTTCTGTAAAAGAAAATACAAATTTCTTTCACACTACACATCAACCGAGGCTTCCCACAACACAAAGCGACAACCAGCGTGGATTACACACGGCCTACGGGTTACATGCTCCCGATCGCCTACTCCGACAGGGTTTGCCAGGATTTCTGCAAGGACGCCCACTCTCTGACTACAGAAAATATTGTGCATAACCGTGTAAATGAAAACTGAAATCAGTGAAATGCAATTATGGCTAGAGAGAAACAAATAAACACATCCTGTGTGGAACGTGTGTTAAAAGCAGTCGGGCAGGGAGATTTACGACACGGGTGGTGAATTAGAGCAGCCTCGAACCAGTGGCCTGTTGAATCGACCGTCCATTTATTGGCCATAGAGAAATGAGCCCCTGCTCCCCCGAGCTGTCAGTAAATTTAGGACCTCACTGGGGTTGTAAAAGACTGTGTTGCTTGTCATTGTGTCATTAGGCTATTATGAGCCTATTTCACCACCTTTTCAGTCAGAGTTTAAGATGTCTTCTCTTACATAAGACCTATTGATGGAAATTATGTTGAATGAAATTCAAAAGGGGTCATTAAGATTGCATTTATTTGAGGGGGAAAAAACAGTAAAAACATTGTGAAATATTACAATTTAAAATGTTTTCCAATTCTAGCATTACTTCATTGTCACACGTATTTTTTGTGGAAACCATAATTAAGCATTTTAGGATTCTTTGTATATATATATATATATATATATATATATATATATATATATATATATATATATATATATATACTACTGCTCAAAAATTTCTGTTCAGTTTTTTTTTAAAGAAATGAACTTTTACTCAGCAATGACACATTCAATTGTTTAAAACTGACAGTAAAATAATTATTTTAAATAAATGCTGTTATTTTGAACTTTCTATTCACCAAAGTATCCTAAATATATATATATATATATATATATAGCCTACTTGCTTCCGATCACTTTCGATTCTAACCAAGAAATGTAAAATCTGAACCAAAAAGTGCAAACACTTTGGCTCTGTTGTGCTTTCAAACCCAACAGAGCAACATTAGTTCAGCCAATAGTGTGAGTTTGGGGGCGGGGCTATCTGTTTGGCTGACCAATAGCAGAAGGGAGGCATGCTCTATTTGAAAACAATGCGCAGAAACAGCTTTCATGTTGGACGGATAGATTCTTCTAATTACATTATTTTCTAAATACATTACACTTTATTTAATCCTAAGTATTTCCATTTTATTTAATCTTTTCTTTTCCCTTGTTGTTTTCTTCAGTTGCAGTTTCGGTTACACTTTATTTTAAGGTAATTATATATTTAAGTACTGAGTAATAATAATTAACTACATGTACTTAATCCTTAACCCTATACTATAGGGTTAGAGTAGGATTAGGTTTTGGTTGAGGGTTAATTGCATGTAATTACGCATAATTTACTGTTATTACTATGGTAAGTACATGTAACATGTAACAGGGACACTGTAAAATAAAAAGTGTTACCGCATTTTCTTATTTAAAGGCCTAATGGTTAAGGTAAATGAATGCATAGATTCAGGGAAAATCTGGGTCAGGTCCGTGTTGACAAGATGAGTGACAGATGATTGACTTCTGCGATTGATGTTCATTCCGTTAGTGCCACGTGTCTGAGCCCTCAGCTGGGTTAATAATGCCTTCAGTCCAATCAATAGATGGGAAGATATTACTAAACAAACATCTTTGTTTACCAAGGAACAGTAAAACAATCACCGCAATTTGATTTTTCGGTCATTACTGCAAATGTTCTTGTCTCTGCCGCTCGCCGACGGTAATGTGGAGATTTAGAGTAATTGGAATCGATGAGCACGTCGTTGCACACAGAACACGTCTGTGCTCAATAGCTCCTCTCTACAGACTAGATGCACAAGTACCAGCGTGCCACAGATTACGAGACTGCGCAGTCGGCGCAAACCACCATGTTCGGTAAAAAGCCGCCAGACAATTAAACAAAGCAAATGTTTTATATGCTTCCCGTTGGCCTAGTAAAGCAGAGCAGGTCATCTGAACTTTTCAAACAAAACGCTTTATTTCTGAAATGCATTTGGCTCAAGACTGTCATCTCCAATGACCCTTAGCACTGCATCAAGAAGGGGAAAAAAAGACAGAGAAGAAAAGCGAGAAGAAGAAAAAACGTGTTTCCACTCAGTGGTCCTGGTGTCTAACGTGCTGGGTGCACTGATGAGCTAATAAAACCCACCAAAGTTTTGGCCCATTTCTGAAGATGATTGTGTGTCTGTAGATGAGGCTCGGTGCGAGTGTGACACTAAGATGCCCCGGCTCATTAGGGGGTGGCTTCTCTTCACACCTCCCCCTGCAGGAGGTGGGGGCCGCCCCATGCCAGGAGCCCCCATCTACGACTCCCTTTTGTTTCTTAATGTTCAAAATCGATTAAGAGATGATCTGGCCCGGCAGCTAATTAAAAAGGAGCAGGTGCCAGAGTGTAAACAGCCGTGGCGCCAGGAGCTGACATAGAGCGGCACAATTATTCATCCCAAACGCTCAGACCTCATAAAGGCGAAAAGGCGCAAAGACAGACTAATGGAGAACTGACTCACCCTCTAACACACTCACATTCTTCCTAAGAGTCAGGAGCAGTGTGAGGCAAGACACCTTAAATGACAGTGACGACACTGAGGGAAACACATATGTCTCTCTAGGTCATTCCTACTACGATATATTGTCATGTTCTCATCATATATATTATATTAAAGGGGTGGTTGAGTATGATTTCACTTTTCTAACTTTAGTTAGTGTGTAATGTTGCTGTTTGAGCATAAACAACATCTGCAAAGTTACAACGCTCAAGTTCAAAGCAAAGGAAGATATTTGCTTTTAAAGAAAAGGACTACAACAAACGGCTGGTAGGGACTACACGACATTCCTCCCGGGTTAGTAACATCACCAACCCAAAAATTTACATAACCCCGCCCCCGGGAACACGCAGTCCATGTTGAGAAGAGGGAGAGTTGTTGTATAAGAGTACATTTGTGAGTACATCCGTCTTTTTACATGCAATAGAAAGTCACTCTGTGTGCATCTCACAACAGTTCACGAGCGATTGATAGATTACCATAGCAACATAAATTCATCAACTAACCATTCAGAGACGTCCTGCATTCTACATGTTGTCACTTCTTCTTGAGTCTCTCCTTCTTTGTCTGACTCCGTTTTAACATTAAAGACAGAACAGTTTCTGTCAGTTTAGTGTGTCTGCGTGAGGTAATCGCAGCTGCTAACACACACACAAGCTCTTGAAACCCCGCCCTCTGCTGCAGCTCATTTGCATTTAAAGGGCAAGGCACAAAACGGCGCGTTTTTGCAAACCCTCAAAAAGTGACAACTTTAACATGCTATATAAAAATATCTGTGGGGTATTTTGTGCTAAAACTTCACATACACACATGGGGACATCATAGATTTATTTTACATCTTGTGAAAAGGGCATTTTACCACCCCTTTAAGGGCCAGATTTACTAAATGGGGGAAATTTGCGTGAGACTGCAATTCCATAAAAGCGCAGATGGGAGTGGAAAGTTCTGTGCATGATCTAACTGATGATGCGCAAATTAAAGAACACAGACGCAGCCGGATCGTTTCCATAATGACCAAGAGCAGCGCAGATTAGCGTAGGGTCGCAAACAAACAGAGCCACTGACAATCAGGTACGGGTGATCTACTAACAACACAGGTGCAAAATTGGGGGGTGTTAAATAATGGCGCAAATACTAGTAAATTGACTAGCGCAAACCTTAAGAAATCACCTTGCATGATTCATTTAAATACTCTCCTTCCATAAATTTTGCGTCTAAAAGGGGAACTCCTACAAATAAGCTCAGCCGCAATATAACCCTGTCCAAACCTTTTTAGCGCTAGTTTTTCACTGTCTTTAGTAAATCCTGACAGTAGTTTTTTAACGCTAAAAGAGGGTTTGTGATTGCGTAAGCTGTTAGTAAATCTGGCCATAAATGTCTTAAAATGATAGTTTACCCAAAAATGAAAATTCTAATTTACTCGCCATTCATGCCGTTTCAAATCTCTATGACTGCTTTCTTCAGTGGAACTACATAAAACAAATGTTGTTAAAAAAAATTATTAGTCAATGGGGTCGAATGATGTTTGGATATTGAAATGATTTCATGTCTCGTGAAAATTTATTAGGCAAGATGTCATCCAATAGTCCTGCTAAAAAACTGCTTTTTTTTCACCCCTAAGCAAAACCTTGTTTGTGAAACTGGGGGTCAATGTTAAACTCATTGAGATTTGCAAAACAATGAACAACAGCAGTTTGGAAATGTGAGTTTGGCCTGTTCTTAATATTGTCTCCATCTTATTACAACGGAGTTATAATAAGAAACAACGCTACCACGCTGGGCCGGCACATGTCACTGTGTTACCAGAGCCATCTCCATCTTATTGACAGACAAGGGAAGGGACATGAAATTTCATTAAAGTGTAACATAGCAGAACATAAATCAGTGCCTTTGAAAACACACATGAGAGTGATAGACAATGGAATAACTCTCTTTGACATGTGAGTTCACAGCCGCAAAGGGGATACTGGGAGATTTCAATGGAGCCATCAAAGAGAGCCATCCTAGATTTGTGGCCTTTCATGCGTCCCTATGGCAGTGCCACAGCGCTAACCGTGAAATTTAAACGGGTTACTGTATGGCGCCTCTGAGTCACTTTAAATTAAGGGCTCTGTAAGGATGAATCTGTCAGAAAGGAAAGAGTGTCGATACTGTAGGGATGTGTAAGATAAATCGTTCTCTTGGTTATTCAGTCTCTGTGTGACCTGTACTCATAGAAACCATTAAGCAGGCCGAGTTTATAAAATTCATACGGAGTTGAAGAATCAGCCATGGTTTTCTGAGACCACGGTAAATGGTTCTTAATGGCAATCTGAAACCATTTACAGCTCGGCTCGAAGGGCAGCGCATGCTGTGCGGTGGTTTGCTGAAGGACAAACTTTGGAAAATGCTTTTCAAGAAACTGAACAATGCCACTAAGCTCTTGTAATGCACAAGCACAGGTTCATGCACTCAGAAATCTTTATGCTCACAGTGGCTTTTCATTGGATGCATGCACATGTTTATCTAAATATGGACAAACATGACATTTTGTGCTATTTGCATATAATGTTTATGTTCCCATCCAAGTTGCAAATTCTGCACAATTTTTTTTAATTGAGAATAAAACCGTTTTTAAACTTTTTGTATTCAAAAGAATAAAATGGAAGTGAAAGTTGTAACCACTGTGGGTCTTTCATTAAATGTAATGAATGCCTTGTGGTTTAGAGTGCACAGAGAGAGAGAGAGAGAGAGAGAGAGAGAGAGAGAGAGAGAGAGAGAGAGAGAGAGAGAGAGAGAAAACCTTTTGTAATTTTAGTTAATGCCAAATGATTATTTAAAATTATATTTATAATAAAATTAGAAAAACCCTGGCCTTGTTCACCAATTATAATTGGAAAGGAAACTAAGTTTTATAAAGCTACTGCCCTTACGAGTTTACAGTTTGGAAGGGTTATGAATGGCTAAAATTCCCTTCAGCTCATGAAAAGTTCACTGGTCAAACTGCCTCTAAACTGTATCACATTATTTCCGCCAGTAATAGTCGTAAATCTGACCTTTAAAACAGTGACAATTAAAAATGCATCAAAGCCTGGAGAGGGGGGGGGGGGCTCCTGCGCGGACGGTTCGCCCATAGAGACAGAGAAAGAGAGAGTCTGGCTGGAACTCACAGAACGGCTCCACAGGGGGTCACAGAGAACGGAAAAATTACTTCACACGCGGGTGGCGCGGGGTTCTCCGCTGACTCGGTTTTGTCTTTCTCCATTACCGACTGTTTGAAGCAGATAAAACAGTCGGTGTGTAATGGTGGCCCGGCCGACCTGCGTGGCGGCTCCTCTGTCTCTGGCAGTTCCTCAGAGGGGATTGTGGGTAGGAGTGGGATAAATGGTGGGTGGGTGACTGCTGGCGAGGTGGAATGGTGGATGATATGAAGCTTTAAAAAAAAGTACATATAACCTTTGATCGTGCTTCCGGCGGATATGCACGCGTGCCAGTATCGTCACGTGCATCTCTGCCAAAGCAAAGCCTCTCCGGCAGGTCAGATTAGAATGATAATTGACCCAGTGAATCATAAAAGCCTTTATATGAGGCGCAGTTGGAGCTCTCCTCAGATCCAGGTGCATCAAATCCTATATCAGTGATCTGACGATCACAACCACTGCTACAGTATCTCTCGCTCTCCAGTAGCTACACAATCACACATGTAAAGTGATACAACAACAAAAAGATGCAGTGTTTACAACAATGCTATTTAAATCAATTTCATTTCAAATTGAAAAACATCATCAAAGTCACATTTCCTGTTGAAATTAAGGCATTACTTTTTAGTTATATCGGCCAATAACCTGACTAATTTTGTGGACTGAACAAATTAAGTGGCAAAAAAAAATGCATTATCTCATTACAAAATGCGTTTTGTAAGCGTTCTGTGGAGGACGATTGCCTTTTGTTTACGAAAGTGGTTTTCTGGATCACAAAATGCGTTTTTCCACTAAATGGTTTTTGAACATTCGATTTCATGATTCACAAGATCTTGATTGATTTCGTCTACTGGAATTAGGACTGGGAATTGGCACTGATTTCCCAATTTGTTACCATTCTGATTCACAAGGTTGATTTGATTTGATTTGATTCGATACACTTCAGATTTGATTTGAGTCTATGCCAGAAACTAGGAATGGGTATCTCCACAGATTTCCTAATTTAGTTCAATTCTTGATTCAATTTGTTTCAAATATGATTTGTCTTGACGCCAGGGTCTAGGGTATCAACACAGATTTTGAGAATTGTTTTATTTCAGATTCACAAGGTTCACAAGATTGATTCACTTCATTTTTTGAGTATTGTTTTGTTTCAGATTCAAACGGTTCACAAGATTGATTCAAATCCACGCTGTCAATGCCAGAAACCATTTAATAATTATTTCCTTTCCTGTGATGACATACTTCCATGTTGAAACAGGAAGCTGAGATGGGAATATACTTTTCAGTTATATGGAACGCCAAGTGTAAAATACACTTATACTTGAATGTATTTTTTCCACTAAATGGTTTTTAAAAGTTCCATGTCATGCTTCATCATGTCACAAGATGCATTTTGTCCATGAAATGATGATTCTTTCTATTTTGTTCACATATTTTGTGATTCCCTTTCATGAACAAAATACATATCATTGAATTCACATCTGGTCATATTTAATGCCAAAATCAGAAAAAAAATATGTTTAGTAAATATTCATAAAGAAAATTAAGCCTATTTTGACCATTAAGGTTGTTTTTGGCATTGTGAAATTTTTTCATGGTAATTAAACAATCTCCGTCCTGAATGTTTTATTTTTTAGGTTTTTTAAACTGCTCTTCTATGAGAGATTAACATTACAATTGTCTATGCGTGTTAAATATGAACATTAAAAGTCGCATTTTCGCATGTTATTTATTTTTTGATAGGTTTGACATCCACCAATGAAGTTTGTATATAAGATTATGATAATATGATTTTTTAAGTAAGCAAGATTGCACCTGTACCTGACCCCTTTGACTTCTCCAAATAAAACGGTACAGGTTCACAACGGACATTACATGCCCAAAAACATTGGTGGATGTCGAACCTGACAAAAAATGAATACCATGTTGTCAGTCACAAAGTTTCAACAGATCTGTTAATTGTCTGTTATGAGATGCCCTGTGGCTGTGATAGTCCTCTGGGCATCATGGTGTGGCCCTCTTTCTTCCCATCATTCCTTGCCAAAGCAGTTCACACAAAAGAGTGAGAGCCAAGAGCAGTGACTCGGACCACAGACTGTTCCGCAAAATCCTGGCCTGGCTTGAGACATACCATACATTTACTTTGGCAAAATGGCCTGCCAGTTTCAGTCTGTCACACTCACAAAGCAGGACTGCATCATGATTTCCGCATGATTCTAGATTCACACAACCGTCATTCGTTCATTTTGATTCATCGTCTGGCATTAAGACTGGGATTTGGTACAGATTTCCTCATTTGATTCCATTCTGATTCTCAAGGTCTTGGTTTGAATGAATTCATTATAGATTTGATTCGATGCCAGGAACTAAGACTGGGCATCGTCACTGATTTTCCAATTCAATTAAATTCTAATCGAATTTGTTTTGATGCCTTGAACTAGTGTTGGGGTATCAACACAAAATGATTTTTTTTTTCGATTCGCAAGATTTATTCAATCCAGTTTTGATTTGATCCGTTTCACAAGGTTCACAAGATTGATTCAACTCAACGTTGATTTTTTGCTGGATATCATGATTCCATTCCAATCAATTGCGATTCACAGTGTTTTGATTTGGTTAGTTTCAATATCTTGATGTTATTAGATGCGAATGCTGAGGAAACAGGTCTTTAAAAACTCAAAAAATTAAGTCTCCAAAAACTCAAGTATTCTTACAAAAGCCTGTTTCCACCTAAAGACATACAGAAATAGGTACATTTTCTTTCCAGCACAACCACCAGCCGTCCTCTGTTCTTCTCTAGTGCCAAATGGACTGTGAGCGATTGAATAAAGACCAGGGTCTTAATTGAGCCCATTCGTCTAGACTCCTATAGCCATTCTTTTCTGTCTAATTACCTGTGTGTGTGTGTGTGTGTGTGTGTGTGTGTGTGTGTGTGTGTGTGTGTGTGTGTGTGTGTGTGTGTGTGTGTGTGTGTGTGTGTGTGTGTGTGTGTGTGTGTGTGTGTGTGTGTGTGTGTGTGTGTGCAGTTGGCTGGACTACACCTCCTCTGATGAGAATCGTATGAGGCACAATACAAAGATAGCTCTGAGTGAACATTTCCTTTCCCAGGATTCTTCTGAATGCATAATGCAGTATAAATTGACCTGAAACGAATCAAGCCTGTTTGCTGCGATGGAGAGCTGTCTTGACTGGTCTTGCTTTTGTCTTTACAGACAGAATTAAAATATTTATACTTATATTTTACATAGATTCAAACTGTAGTTCCCATCCGCAAAGTAATTACTTATTCAAAAGAAGTACCGATTTCGTTCAAAAACAGATTCAAGGACGAAACGAGTCTTTTTGAGCAAGTCAATGAATCAATCGTTTAAACGATTCGTTCAAAACACTGACTCTGAGACGGTCAGAGATGAACGCTTTGGCTTTTTTAGGAAATAATAGACAAAGTAAATGACAATATTTTGCCTGAAAGATACAGTAAGTTTATCAATATTAACTGTTTATATTTATATATATATAGCCTACATAATATAATATAATTAATAATATCATTTAATATTACATTGTATTGTATTGTATTGTATCAAACCATACAGTGTGATCACATTTGACTGTAAATGAGATTTCTTTTATATGGCTCTCTCTCTCTTTTGCCTTTGTGTCTGAGTGCGACTACAGCGAGGTCATTATGACACAATGAGTCAGACGAATATGAAGTCTACAGTGTGACATGTTTGCTCCCTGAGCTCATAACTTCATTCAAATATGGGGTGTACGACATTACATCACCATAACACTGTATTATTGTGTCAAAAGGGCTGAAATGGGTTTAGTGGGCCACTATGTTTCATACGTAAAATCTTCGCTAGATAATAAATCACAGGAGTCATGGAAATATAGAAAAAATAGAAAAGGATTCAGACTCACATAAAAAGGACCGGTAGAGCGCTGATCTGACCGTTACCTGTATCTTTCCACTTCAAGGAACCGCTGAGCACCATGACAGAATTTCTTACAGTCGCCATCAATAACTCACTTTGCGTGTACATCTCAATGCATTTAACAAGCTGTCAGGCCCGTGTGTGTTCGAGTGGAATAACTAGATGGTCAGAAACAGCTTACCAGTAATTACGCAGGCTAAGGTATCATTTCTTTCCACTCTCATTTTGGTTTCTGAAGAGGGAAGGAGTGATAAAAGTGAGTTGTGGGAGGTATTTCCAGGTGGTCTCAGGTGTGGACACATTAGTCCTAGCTCACTTTGCCACGTTAATAAGCAGATTTATAGGCCACAGACCCTCCGAGAGGAAAATGAACAGCATGGAGCCCAGAGGAGACAGCACCACCTACACAAGGTCTGGATAAACCCTCCCTAAAGCCAGGGATCTGATCTCTCCCAGGGAAGAGGGTTTAGGCGGAGCCAGAGAATCTCAACCTGTCCAGCTTGCCTGACCCATCACCCCCTCTGTTTAATTTGAGGATTATCCAAAAGAAGCGCTTTATTGCTCAGGACGGATGTGATCTTACAGAAATACCAACCCGATCTCACGGCAATTCGTACAAATTTTACGAGGTGGCAAATTCGGATGAATTCGTACGAATGACCTACCCCTGACCCCGCCCCTAAACCTACCATCACGTGAGTTTAGACAAATCGTACGAATTCGTACGAGTGAGGTCGTACGAGTGAGGTCGTACGAATTCGTGCGAATTAGCCACATTTTAATCACTCGTACAAATTCATACGAATTGGTGGTGAGATAGCGTTGGAAATACGAGAAAATGTTCAAATATAACAGTCAGAAGTACAAAGATAACATGTATTGCTCTGTCATATATCATCAGGAGAGTTAACCGAGTTCTCAGTTATGTTTGATTTAAAGATGAAGTGTGGCACTATCAAAACCTTGCTCTGTTGACCAGCCCAACACATCACCATTGGCTCAACCAATCACATGATTGGAGCGGGGGTATCTGTTTGGCTGACCCCAATCATGTGATTGATGTGATTAATGACTGTTTTTAAACTGGTTTCCTTACCACACTTATTGCTCAACCAATCACATGATTAGGGCGGGGCTATCTGTTTGGCTGACCAATAACAGTGTGGTAAGAAAACCAGTTTAAAAAAACAGTCATTACATTTTGGTGGCACTATTTTTCAATTCTCAAACATTCAATTATGTAGGGAAAAAATACGAAATAATTGTTGACATACTATAAAAGTATAGAACTATAAAAATGAATGTGGATTGCACCTTAGTTCATATTGACTGCAGACAGATTTTGTGTCATATTGACACAGTCTTGTTGTTGTTTTTAACTAAGGCTACACGAAAAAGATGTTAAATTGTTCCTCGGTCAAACGTCAACATTGTCAAAACGATCCGTTTACAGTACATGCCAGGCCAGTAGTTGGCGATGTCACTTTGTAAAGAAACCTGCTTTCACAATTTCATGTTTTTGTAGTTTACAGGGAAAAAACGTGCACTTTGAAACCAGTTTTCAAAAGTTTGCGTTTTCAGTCCCCAAAATGCTACTGTCATGTAAAGAACGGCCAAAACGCATAAACAATTTTTAGTTGAAAAACGGTGTCTTGTAAACAGCCCCTAAAACTATTTAAAGTTATTTTTGTAAATTGAAATAAAGCTGAAATAAAATTGATTAAAATGAAAACTGTTTAAAAATATTAATAAAAAAACACAATAGTATATAAATAATGCAAAAAAAAAAAACATTGAGATACATCGTTGAGATATTTTACGATCTCGTTTACATTTCTCAAGGAAAAAAAAATATGATGTATAAAAGTCTCAATTTGATGTCATTGCAGTCTAGAAGAAATAATTCTAGATATCTAATTTGGGATTTGTACATCGCCTGTGACGGCTGCTGAATTCTGAGCAGAACCCAAAGCTGTTTGTGTCACATTGTTAATGTGTTTTCTGTTGTTTCTATGGACTTTTAGGTTGTTTTTTCTCATTCAGTGTTTTTCGTCATCTCTGTCGTCATTTTCATTAGTTCATTTTCATCACCTGTCTAGTTAATCAGTTAATCACCCTTCATTGTCTTCACCTGTTGTACCCTCGTCATCCTCTGTATTTAAGTTCCTGTCTTTCTCCCTTCAGTTGTCGGTCAATGTGTTTGTATATGTCATTGTGTATGGAGAGTGTTACCCTTGCCTGTACCAGTTTTGTTTAAGTTTTATTATAGTAAAAGTTTGAATTGGAACTTTGGGCCTCAGCCTGTCTTCATCCGCACCATACCCGTGACAGTTTGGTGTTATGCATCTCCAGAAAACAATTTAAATGTATGAAGGCTAATGCACTAATATAAATTATAGATGGAGTATTCTAATTTCCAGGCTGTTGGTGTCAATGAGCTTTGCATTCTTTTATCTTTGCTCATTAACCGTCAGTGTGAGATAACTATTATTTTTCATTAAAAGAAAAGTTGTGTATGTTATTGGTCTCATCCCTCTCCAGGTCTTGATGTAGTGTTTAGTCAGGTGTAACAAGCGTGCTGAGGGGATATTCGTGAGTACGGCTGATACTGGAGCAAATGGAAGATTGGTATTTGTCAATCTATCATTACTCAAATTTGATTGGATCAACCATTTAGTGTAAAATAGCCGATGACCGCACATCAATTAAATTTCATATTAATGCACCAAATTGCTATGTTGCTTAGCAACTGTACAGCTGGACTATATTGCTTGGCGAAGAAATAAATATTTTATAAATGACAATAAAACGGGTGTGGGATAAAAGGTAAGAGATTTGTGAGTGGGCATTTTTGTGCTAAAATGAGCAACCAATCAGAGCACCCTAGCAACTCCATAGCAACACCCTAGCAAGTACCCAAACCACAACACTGAACAAAAATCAATTAGAACAAGTGCAACTGAAGTCATGTAACGTCTACTTGACTAGTCGAAGAACTTTGTCTCCCTAACAAATAACTGGACAATTTTCAAAAGATTTTCTTTTCATTTTCAAGCACACTGTGCAAAAGTATAAGTCTAATAAAACACTGCAGCTTGTTTTAATAACTCCTCTTTTCCCCCAACTGACATTTACCACGCTGGGCTAAATGAGGTGAGTAATATTTTATGAACACAGCTTCCTTTATAGAAAGATATGGCAGAGGTGGTATAGTTTAACCTTGGTGTGGGGCGTATATCGGTCTCTCGCACAAACCCACAATCCTCGGAGGCATACAAAAGACAGCACTTTGGCTCCAGACACCAGTCTGAATTCAGAATGAACGATTTTGGTCATTCCTCAGTGGAGTCTCCCTTTAATCGAGGTCTCTGAGGACGTCTTTCCTTCAGTCAACTGCACAAATAGAACTGTGCGCAGGCAAAGTTCCACAAGTCATGTCCGAAATTGTCTCCTGCTTTCCCACTTTGCTTTTGATGAATATTTAATGCGCTAGAATAAAAATTTTGGAGGCAACCGAACACATTGATTTTAAGATGGGGACAAACACACCGAAATTAGATGTCAAAGTCGAGATGCCGATGTTTAAAGTGAAATGTGGCTGTGTGTTTTCCCGACCAGGCTGTGAGAGGGCAGAGAACCCAGAGAATGGACCATCTTTCATCTTGGTGTATGAAGAGAACGGCATGAACTTCATTAAGTGCAAACCAACAATATCTTAAATCAAATCATTCTAATGAACCATTATAATTTGGCCTTGGTAGCATTCCAGCATCACACCAATGCTGGCAAATTTCAGCATTTGAAAGGAAAAATATCAACCAAGAGATAAAATGCGAACGATTCCAACTAAATGTTTTCCAGATCATAATTTACACTTTTTTTTTGTACAATATAAATGGGTCTTTATACATGAACATATAATGGTGTTAACATTTTAATCTGAGGAAAGCAGTTTATCAAAATTTTAGCAGCATATTTGGGGGTGTTTGGCATTAAAAGTTACAATATTCATTGAAGATCAAAACAAATAAAGAGAACATTTTGGAAAATAGTTGGTAATTATGTGAAGTCAAATTGATTAAAATTGAAGACAGTGGGTTGCATATAATGGTAAAATAGAACTTTACATCAGTATTTTATCAGTTCATTTCCTGGGAATCAAATTCATGACTTTGATTTCATAATTATCACTTGAGGTTGGGCTCTTTAAAGATGGATTATGAATCCACCCACTCCGGTTGTGCTCTGATGTCTTAAGTCAGTTTGAATAGTAGCAGCGCTGTTATTGAGTTCCTCCTTCCTGACCGGTTCTTTCAAACGCCCTCATTCTCAAGGTATTTACTCCACAACGGACACATTGATTTCAAATATGCCTCATGGTTTGTGCCTGACGTTCAATGCGTGCTAGGAGCAATTCTAATTGACAACATCAAACTTTGAGCACTGAATTGATTATATTGAGATTGTTTAGCAGGGGGTTGAAAGACCTCTGGAAATAAAGAAAGAAATGTATTCCTTTTTGAACCTTTCATATAATCTGACGGATTTGCCTGTGTGGCATAATCATAATATTTCAGGTAACACTTTACAATAAGGTCTTTGTTATTGAACAAACTAACATGAACAATGAGAAATACCTTTGTCTGACTCCGGTTTAAACATAAAAGGCTAAAAGTTTTTGAAATGTTCAGTGCATGTGTGTGTGAGAGGTAGCCTGGTCCTACCAGACTCTCACATTTCATTTGTACAGAGAGTCTGGCCTCTCTCCATTGACAAGCGTTAGCTTCCTTGTAGGCGGATACTCTGTAGAAGTATAAAACTATTGGATCTGCCCAGAGCCACTCTGGATCTGCCATAACCAATCGCTAACGTTTGGTCGTGACGAAACTTAAACTCAAACTAGCGCACAACCTCAACGTCATCGTTCTCAGCCACTCCCTCTGTTCGCTGGTTGGACCGGTAAAAAATTTAATGGTGACAACCCAAGAATATACCACAAACCCAGTCGGAGTACTGAAGGAAAATTTAAATTGAGAGGAAGTACGTAGGAGGGCGGAGCCAGGCCATGTGTGAGGTAAAAGGACACAAGCTCTTGAAGCTCCGCCCCCTGTGCCGGGTGCAGCAGTTCATTTGCATTTAAAGGGACAGACACAAAAACGTTGTGTTTTTGCTCACCCTCAAAAAGTGTAAATTTTAACATGCTATATATAAATATCTGTGGGGTATTTTGAGCTAAAACTTCACATACACACTCTGGGGACATCAGAGACTTATTTTACATCTTGTAATGTTGAAATTAACATTAAGATTAATAAATGCATAGAAGTATCATTCTTAGTTCATGTTAACGAACTAATGATTAATGACTAGTTAATATTGTTAAGTGTTACCATATTTCATTAGGTGAAACGAATAAATACCGTTCTTCTCATGCACGCAATCTGTAACACTATGGACAGGAGGAGCTTTCTAAATTATATGAATAAAAAATATATAAATAATAATAGCCTATTATGAAATAAATAAAAGTGGGTCTCATTCACTAATCTGCATATGAACGTTTTCACGAACAAATCATGATTCACCCAAAATGTTCGTACTAAAATCACGTTAAGAAGTTCATCTTAACATGACTATTATTATATTAGGCTATATTATGTTATATTAAATTATATTAGGCTATATTATATATATATTTTTTTAAATTATATTATATTATAGACCCAGTGTCAAAACATTTTCCAGATTATTTTTTTTTTGTGTGTGTGTGTGGCAATTTTGCCTTTTGTGGGAGAGATGGGGATGGGATCCGGAAAAGTCTGCAAGTGCGCTGTCCACAAGGGAATCGGCTCCAACCCAGATTAATGTTTAATAATGTTTATTTTTCACAGTATAAATGGGTCTTTATATGTGACAATTTAAAGCTGCTTTTACAGTTTCATTTTAGGAAGGCAGTTCCTTGAAATAGAAACATTTCATTTTGGAGGTGTTGTGCGTCGCATCAAAAAGTAAAAAAAAAAGAAAAGAAAGAAAGAAACTCCCTAGTTGCGATATTCAACGAAGGTCAAAACAAATGAGGAGAAGGTTTTGCAAGAAAAATAAATAAATGTTTGATTCGTGCGGTATTAAAATGACAAAGTATGTGTAACATCCTCAGGGAAAACTACTTTGGTCCAAATAGGGATTTTGTCTGCCAATCAAGAAAAGAAAAAAAAAGTATTTACACTGCTTTCAGGAATGACATCATCTGGAGAAGTGAAGGAGATCTCGGTAGATCTCCCAGGATGCAGTTCAACCCTGTGTGAACCGCTAGCAGCGAGTTTAAGTGAAAAAGGTCTAAGAGAAGTGAAATTCCAGGCCCTCCTCACCTCTCTGAGTTCTCCACCCCACTCTTTCCTTTCAGAACTAATTGCTGTAATTAATTTGCATGACCTACAGTCAATCCAAGTTCTTGTTATCCCCTGGTCAGGTTATTAGCGAGGTGTGAAATGAATTTACAGCTCTCAGTGGAGGTGAGAGCACAGCAGCATCAGCTGAGCCTGAGACGTGTCGGTGCAGTAACTGTACCCAAATGACAACTGAGACAAAGGAGCAGTTTAGCAGGTAGGAGAAAAGAAGAACGGATCCTGCGATCTGATTGGTTGCTCGTGGTACCTGAACGCTGCTGTATACGCATACAGTAACTAATCATATATAATACGATCATCATTATAAGAGCCGATTTTAGTCAGATACTAAGATACTTTTTTATTTATTTATTTGAAAAGTCCATTTAATGTTCCATAATGCACTTTCGAGTCATTTTGATCCAGAACATTTTGTATACTGATTCAATCACATGAACATTTTAGCTTATGAAATTATGTAAACCGCACCCTTCCACACAATCTGACAAACCCTTTTGATTCAGACCATTTTCCGAACCGATCAAAAGAACAATCTGCTCAAAAGGACATTTTACAAGAGTAATATCTAGCTAGCTAATGAAATTATGGTTCCCACTCTTTTCCAGGCATTTCTGATTACTGGGATAAGGATTATAAAAAAGAATTTTGATTCAATTCACTTAAAAGAACAATTCACAAGAGCAATGTCTAGATGATTACATATTTTAGAGTACAGCATACCTAAAATAATGTATTTTCACAGCAGAAATCAAATCAATCACAATTTTAATATTCCACAATATTTCCATGATGCCCATCAATTATATCTTTAACTGAAGACTATGAAAATCCATTCACTTAATCTTAAACCATTTTTCTATTAATCAATATGTCAAAATGACTTTTTTTTTACTAATTAAATTTATAATTACATTTTTTATGAATTATATCTTACTGCTTAGGGCAGGTTGTAACAGAAGCCCATCTGTTCTGCAGAGGATCTAATGGACGTCATTTACTAATAATCCCTAACATCATGTTCAAATATCACTCGGCCTATAGTTCTTTGTATAGCTATATTGGTTATTTTTGCAAACCCAAACAAGAGAAGCTTTTTCTACCTGGCTCTCTCAAGGAGGTTACATCTCAACGGTCTCTGGAGAGGGGTGGCATCATCGCGGGACGTGCCAGAACAGCTTGGCTGTGTTTGCTCAGTGCTGGCTGCGGATAGTCAGCGGAGGAGACGTAGATAACAGGGGTTGCCAGCATAACTAGTGACCTTTTCAAACTCCCCACAGGAGGCAATGCTGGTACCATTCGCCACGTTTCTCGATCTCGGAAGCCAGTGACCCTGCTGCTCGCCACAATCAAAGATGCCAGTGAAGGTCAACCAGGAGGAACCCCAGCATCATTCCTTAGCATGACATTGATCTGTCAGGAAGATGAGACAGTGTTACATGGCACAATATATCACTGATTGATTATATATGATACTGTGCCAAGGCCAAACAACTACATTTCTGTCAAAAAATAAATAATTCTGTCACTTTAATCATTTGAGGCAAAATGAATGCACCTATTTTGGACACCTACTTTAGCAAAGACAAGACTGAAAAAAACTTAACCCAAGCAAACCCAGTTTCTATAATAAAAATTAATAAAATAGTCACATTCTGAAATGCTTACATTACATTTACTCATTTAACTGACGCTTTTAACCTTAGAAACTGAAATCTGAGAAGGTATAACTTAGCACAGACATGGTTTAATGCCAAGTTGTATGATTTTGGGCTGTCCCAGATGAAAGATGACCAATCGTGGTGATTTCTGTGGTCGTGGCTCCTAACCGGTGGTTCTACGTCGTACAGTGAGAGGTTCAAAGATGGCCGTTGTCACGGTCTTGCGACCAAAGATAGCATGCGATACTTTACTGACAGTTTAAGAAATTTAGCATGAACATCTCACAGTGTGTTTGCTGTTACGATACATCTACTGACTAGCCAATAAAAATGCAGCATAAAATGGCGTATTGACCAACACGGCATGGCGCTAAAACTTAAAACTAATACCTTGAGCTCCATTTGCAAGATTGTCATGCCAAGTTGGCCTCTTTTCCCTAGCCATGACCGCATCCATATTCTCCTCTTTCGCTTCCTCCTCTTTTTTTCAGCGCACATAAAAAACGCAATTGCCAAAGTGCGATTCATCTTGCTCTATTTGTTTACCACAAGCGCATGATGATGATGTTTTGTTCTTCTAACTTGCTCGTAGCCTATTCGATAGGTGTCACCATCATCGTACAGTCTACATCTCGTACAAGTTTACTAGTGTGATTTGAATTGATCTTATAGGATTCCCGAAATCACACAGTCTGTAGCGGGCGTTAGAGGAAACAGTGACACCTGCTATCATAACAGAACAAAGCTATTTAATATCAAACAGTGCATGTTCAAATTTCTCCGTTTAAATTTCTCAATTCAAATTTCTCTTCATCCCTCACAAAAGACAGTGTGTATATATAAAAGTACCAACCCCATCTCTCCTCAGCACTGATCATGAGATGAGATGTGATTGGCTGATCCTGGAGACGGTGCATTTAGATGCAGCATGACTGGTCTCTTTACAGGGTGAGTTTTTGGCCAAGCGTACTTGAGTGCTTCTGTAAGACTCACCATTCAGTGTGGATTTGAGAGCAGGTCGAATCTTTCCAGCCCTCAAACAAAGCATAGTGGGTGTCCTGACCTGCCCGTAGCCCCTACCTTTCACAGGGGCAGTTGGGAATGTAGGTCTGTTCCTCCTGTGGAGCACCCTAGGTTCACGGTGGTTCAGTTCACAGCGTTCCCGATTGATCCATGTCACAACATGAGAGCCGGTACGAGCGTGCAAAAGCACATGAACAAGTCATGCGGGGAGATTAGAGCAGGAAGACACGGCAAGCTGAAGTGTGTTTGTACATCACTTAAAGTGAACCTGAATGTAAAAAATGAGCCTATTTACTTTTTTATTACATGTTCCAATAATTTACTTTAACGTTTCTCTTTCTGATACAGATTTTGCAACAAGTTCAAGTTGGTCACGCTGTTCAGTGTTGGAGCATCACATTTTAGTACGGTGTCCCACCCTAACAGCAGACAAATGTGGGTCTGGTGTTTTTTTAAAGTCCCCGAGTCAATAATTTAACCCCTAAAACTCATCTTTGATCACCAAAATTAATATAACTACACCCTTGCTTCATTTAGTCTATGACTGTGCATATAAGTCCCCGCCTCCACTCACTCACACCAGCTCAGAATACCTTCACTCGGTCAACTTTACTGTAGTAACGCTACACGATGGCAAGTGGAAATATTGGTTTAATTCAGCCATATACTGTATGTTTGAACCAGAAACTGATTCAGAAGAAGTGGAAGAGCAAATTATACAGGCTCATCTACAAGTTGATGTATCGGAATGATAATGCATTTTATGTATTGCTCTCTGCAGTACATCTGCACATAACCGTAATTGATATGATTAGCATACGTTGGCTATGTTATCAAACAGCTAATAATGTGTTGCTAATGTTTCACAAACCATGTTCCCATTCCCCATCTCAGAGTCACACACCTGCCTTCTAAAAATCTGTATCCTTGGAAATTTGCTTTAAACAACTACAACGTCAGTGGAGAAAAGCATATAGTTCATCATAACATTGCAATTTACATCATATAATCCTATAATATAATACTATATAATGTAAACGATTTTTCATATCAACAGAAAAATATTCCGGGATAACCTGGCTTCTCTTGAGACCCCCTGCTTCACAGCATAGTTAATGATATGCTAAAGCCAGCCCACCTCGTGACGGGATTGGTTACCGTTTTAAAGAGAAAATACTTGGCAATGGTGACTGAAGAATTTGCACAAGGTTTGTCATAAAGCACATTAAAAACACCACAGAGACATAAACAACATTACAAACTTGATTTTTCACTATACAGGGGGTCTTTAAATAATGGAACTTGGCTTAAAATATTTTAATTACAACATTACACAAAAAATGCTGGGTGGTTTCAACCCAATTTTGGGTAAAATATGGACAAACCCAAATGTTGGGTTAAAAATGTAATGTAAATATTTAACCCAACGGCTGGGTTTGTCCATATTTTACCCAAAATTGGGTTGAAACAACCCAGCATTTTTTAGAGTGCACTTCCACCTTTAACTTTGCATGTCTTTTAGTTTAGGTTGTGCTCACTTGTTCTCAAAACCATTAGAACAGACAGAAAATCCCACACATTAAATCTCAGGTCAATACTTGTAATAGGCAAATATGTGTTTTCCGTTAGCAGAGAGAAGTTTCCTATAGTGTTGTATTGCAGTCTATAGGCACATTACACACACACTTACCCTCACATCCTAAAGCTTTTCTTATGCATATTAGGTCCATTATGTATTTGTGAAAAATGTGCAATGAGGGAAGGCAGGAAGTACAGAGAGCTCAGAGGTATTAATATTCTTCCAGCATCAGGATATTTCCCTGGAGGGCCCCCTTTAGGCCACACTGTTATTACCATGTCGCTCCATTATCTCCAGCTGTACTTGATATTAAGACAATAATGGAGACAGTGGGATTACCGGCAGACGACAGGAAAGCATAAAAGCGATTCGGAGAGACAGGGCGTGAAGGTGTGTGTGTGGGTGGGGATGGGGGGGTTGGTTGGAAAGGACAGAAACATAAGATGATGGGATCTCTACAAGGGCCTCATCAGATAGAAAAACTCAAAATGAGATCTTTGCACTCAAGATGATTATTTTTTTTCCGTTAATGAACCCCGCCGCATAATCTAAACATCTTAACCCTGACGAATTTGAGCTGTCAGCGAGGTGAGAAGGCCATTTTTAGAAATGTGAACCGTTCATGAGAACATTGAGACTCTTGATAAACCAGGAAGAATCAAGCGTATCACCAACAAACTCTCATTAGGTTTTGGCGAATTGATCACTAATTCGTAGGCCTGCGTTCTGCTTACACACCACTGAAGGGTAGGTCTTTTGAGAGTGATATGTGAAGGCCAATAGCGTTTGTGCACACACATTAGGAGTATAGTGAGTAGTGAACACACACACACTGCAAACCGTGGACACACACCCAGAGCAGTGGGCAGCCATTTTGCTGTGGCGCCCGGGGAGTGATTGGGGGTTAGGGGCCTTGCTCATTTTCTGCAGATATTGAGAATTGAACTCGAAACCTTCGGGTTAACAACAGTCTGACTCTCTAACCATTAGGCCATACTATTATACTATTAAAGTAGCCTATGTATTCATATTTTTAATTAGCTTTAATTATTTATTATTTATATTTTTAGTTTTTTATCTTAATTTTATCTTAGTTTTTTTGTAATTTTCATTATTTTATTTTTCTTTAATATTACAATTTTATTTATATTTTATATATACTAATTTATTTTTATTTCAGTTCTATTTCAACTTGGCACCATTTATTTAGTTTATTAGTTTTTCATCTAATATTTTAGCTTTATTTCAACTAACAAAAATATTTCTGAGAGTTTTAGTTAACGATAATAACCCGGACTTTCATGCATACAATTTTATGTTTTCTCATGATATCGGGTTGGTGTTGGTGGATTACATGATTTTTCACTTGTTGATCACCATAAGGAGATTAATTCAGAAAACAATACATTGTGATTTATATTATTATGACTCATATGGCAAGACTTCTAAAGTTTTTAAAAAGTCATAAAGCTTTGGAAAATGTAAAATTAATTGGGAGGGAGAAAAACTGCAAATATTTTAATATTTATTAATACTTAAATATTCATAAATATCAATCCCCAATATACATGCTTTTTTATTAAATTAGGTTTTTTTAAATTTCCTTCACTGAGCTCTTTTATTAAGTGTCCTATTGAAATGAGATAGAAAAAGCTGGATCCCATCATCACTGCAAATTAACCCTTTCCTTCAGTGATCAACGACTTGACCAGGTTCAAAATAAGCTCAAAATAAAACTCTAAACCTTCTTTCCAGCTTCTGTCCAGTGCTCATCAAAAGCTAATTGCGGCAGCAGAGTTACCCCTCGGCAGGCAAACAGCAGCGGTGCGGTTCAGGCGTGTTTCAGGCTCCGCTCAGGACATGGAGGAAGGGAACAGGAAAGATCAGGCCTGTTAACAGGAGCTTCCAGCTTCAGACACTCGCTAGGAGTAAATCAAGGCCTAATGAGATAAAATGCCCATGCTCAAGGTTGTTTTTCCAGCAAAGTATGGGAAAGCCTGTTCAGCTTTTTTCCAGTAATTTGCCTCTAACCTGACCACCTCCTGCTCACCCATGAACACCATCCGGTTGTTTTTCCACCTGAAACTGAATAAAAGCATCATAAACAGATGGTAAGCACACGCCGAAATGTCTTTTACCTGTTGGCTATACTTTCCGTAAGAAGTGAATTTTTATAAGAACTGTATACAGTGGCGTCGAAAAAGTATGAGGCCATATACTGGGATTTAAAATCAGAGTTAAAACCTCACATAATAATGATATTAACAGATATTTAAATAAAATAAGAATTAATTTTAATTAAGCAATTTTGAGTCATATATTTTAATTTTACATACATTTTAATGTGAGGTTTGAAACTATGAAACTATCTCGACTTATTATTGTATTGTTGTTTAATAGATTTTTTTTTTTTTTTACAAAAAGTACAAACAATGAAACATGAAATTATGAATGAATTAATGATTTACAAAAAAAAGGCTTATTGAAACAATCTGATTCGCAAAAAAGAATCTTGCAGATGCTGGTGTTCAAAAGCAGGATTGTGATAATGTTATTTAAATAATCTTTCTGCTAAATGCATTGCTGTATGTTTAACACAACTCACATATTGTTTTATTGTAAGTAAATATTTGTGATGGAGCTTCCAGACAAAAGCAGAGATGTGTGTGTGTGTGTGTGTGTGTGTGTGTGTGTGTGTGTGTGTGTGTGTGTGTGTGTGTGTGTGTGTGTGTGTGTGTGTGTGTGTGTGTGTGTTTCCGTCTGACTGCCATTTACATCAAAAGAAAGCTTTTCATATTTGGCAAGGCACTCATACAAAAATGTTAATGCATGTTGCCATGGAGATCTTAAAGGGCCACAACATCAGGCCAGAAATCCAAGGAACAGAAATAAACAAAGAAAAGGCTTCGAAATAATGGACGTCAGAAATGCATCGAAATCACAGTCATTTGCATCCTTTTTATTCTTGCAGCATAACACAAAATCAAAATAATGTGCCTTATAAAATCATGAGCTCGGCATTGACAGAGTGAAAGCAATTCAGGGTGCCAAGGTCGATGTTTCAAATCAAATCAAAGACCCAACATTGTGCACTCTCCACCTGACCCGTCTGTATAAAACACACGGGTACAGCCCACAGCTTTTAGTTAGGTCAATTGGCTTCCTAAGTGTACTGGACTCTCTCACAAATGGCACATCACAGGGGAATCTTTTACTCTACAAGGAATGCTGCAAAGCGACTGGCTGTCCATGACTTCCATTAAGAGCATTAGGCCCCTGTCGCCAACCAACCCATCTTACAACTTCCAAGTGCTATGACCAAATCACCGCAATTGCGGGACATTAACCGAGGCAGAGATTAAGAGGAGTCCCCCTTTGTCATGGTGATGGTAACACATTTACCATCTGAACAGTTAAACAAGAGCATCTCTGTTCATGAACCAAAAACACTCTGCATCTCTGTGGTCCTGACAGCTTCTCAAACTAACTAGTAATCAGTTTTGGGGAAAGTTACCTTTAAAAGTAATCCATAATTGCGTTACATTACTTTTTCTCACATGGGCTGGGGTTGCTTGTTTTTTTTTTTGCTAACATGCTAGTTCATACATTAATGTTAACTAATGAAACCTTATTGTGAAGTGTTACCAGAAAGTCAAATACAGTGAGGATCTTAGACTAGGGGTCAGCAAGATTTTGTAATGTTTGTTTTACGTCCCTTACCAAAAATATATAAAACAGTAATACCGTGAAATATTATAAAAAAAAATTAAATCACTTTTCTATTTTAATACACTTTCAAATGTAATTTATTCCGGTGATGGCAAAGCTGAATTTTCAGGATTCATTATTACAATGTCATGATCCTTCAGAAATCATTCTAATATGCCGATTTGCTGCTCAAGAAGCAAACCGTGATACGTTTATATTTCATGATTCTCTCACGAACAGAAAGTTTAAAGGAACAGCATTTATTTGAAATGGAAATCATTTGTAACCTTCCAAGTACATGTCCATGTAGAATAAGATCATGGGCGATGTCTATAAACCACACTAAAATATACTGAGCATGTTTTTTTAGCTTAGCGTGTCTATGTGCTTGGCTATAAAACAAAGTGATACACATGTTCCTTTTTGAGAAAAAAGTAGTTTGGTAGTGGAAAAGCAACTCTGTTTTGAAACAGCTGAGCAATATATTAGTGGGAAATGCTGTTAAGTTCATAGCAGTGCTACTTTTGAGTCCACAGCAACGATGATAGAAATGTATCAATAAACTGTGTGACGAACACGACATTGGAGCAATAATTACTGCGAGTATAATTAAAACTGCAAATATGTGCACTTTTCCTGGCGATACAGTGACAAGCTGTCCTAGTCGTAATTAAAGCTTTTTTGTTTGAGTCTGCCAAATATCCAATTAGCAGCTAAGTATCGACTCAAATTTGATGTCATTGTTCTAACATTCGGTTGGAAATGTAAGCACCTGGAACAGGTGGACAATTGTCTAAGGAAATTGCACCTGTTACTTCCTCTTTAAAAAGCTGCCCCCTCTTCAACCAACTTTAAAAGAGGTTTCAGTTGTGCCGCACAATGTGGACCGCTGCTTCTGGGTTTTTTTTTCTAGTCCTTCAGACACACTCCTCTCAAATGACACCGCATACACATGTGAAAATCTGACTTTCTGATCATAATCTGTCAGTCCACATAGTTGCAAAAAGCTACTTTTTTTCTTTATGCAAAATGCAATTTCAAATAATAATAAACAAGACGATTTGAGGCATCATGCATGTACGGAGCACACACAGCTTACGATTTTCACGTAGTGTATGATAAAACAGGCAACAATATGTAAGGACCGGAAGAACTGCAACTTAATCATTACAAATGTGTAATTTCAAATATATTTAAATGCATGACATATAAGTTTACCATAAATGCTCGACATATAAGGTTACCATAAATGCTCATCAGTACATTCAGAAGTTGTATAGTTTAACCATATTTCAAAGACAATATCATTTTTGTAGAACATTTAAAGATGTACTTAAGCGGGTCAAAAAAGCACTCTTAAATTCTAAAAAATAAAAACTAGTTGCATTTAAAGGAACACTCCACTTTTGAGGGAAATAGGCAAATTTTCCAACACCCCTAGAGTTTTACCGTTTTCGAATCCATTCAGCCGATCTGCGGGTCTGGCGGTAGCACTTTTAGCATAGCTTAGCATAGATCATTGAATGTGATTAGAACGTTAGCATCTCTCTCAAAAAAAGACTTTCAATATTTTTCCTATTTAAAACTTGACTCTAATATAGTAACACCGTGTACTATGACTGAGAGAAAAGTTGCCGTACCAGCAGGCTCAATGATATTACAAACTTACTGCCGGTCACTTTGAAATTTACCTACCTGGGGACTATTTTCAGGCGCTGCATAATATCATTGCGCCTGCTGGTACGGCTGCACAGTTCCTTGATTATTACGCAGGAATGAGAGTATAGTTCCTAGTCATATCGGCCTAGAAAAATCAGCACTTTTCATTTTTTGTCGGTCTTAGTACACAATGTAACTACAGAAGAGTCAAGTTTTAAATAGGAAATATATAGAAACTCTATAGAAGAAGTGGTATAGAAGAAGTGGCCAAAAGTGATGTCCAGCCTCAAACAATTGACATTTTAATGCTTTATTCAAATATTATTACAAATGTAATAACATTAATATCTCTCAAGTAAAAAAAAAAAGGCTATAATGTCAAGGAATTTTGTCTGATAATTGTAAATGATTTCAAGACTGAGCAAATCTTGCTTTACATTTTATTTTCTGTTCCAAAAGTGTTTTTTATTTATTTTTCAGCTGTGAAAAAGAGTTATTCCTCTGAGATGTGTTGTGGTGCTCTTGCGTGAGTGTTTCACAGCTCTGGACGTGGCACATCACACTGAAAAAAAAGAAAAGAAAAAAGAAAAAAAAGTATCTGCTCCTGTCTGCCACAAAGCATCCTCGGCCTGATTTTGAGCCACTGCTTGGCATCCCGCATGATCACGACGAGGCAGATATTTTCGTCAGACGAGCAGCGGGAGGATCTGGACTGACCGGGACAGATCGGACCCCCTCTGCGGAAAAAGCCCCACTGCGTGACATTAGACACAGAGCAGGTGGGGCCACGGATGGCTGGGGGCCAGGAAGATGACTCTCAGAGTAATTAATGCTGAGGGTTTTATTCCGAGCTCCCAGCAGTCAGCGGGCTGAGACCTTTTTGGGAATTACATAGCTGTCATGGCAAGGCACTCACACCAGCACAGCAAATATCACTGAGTCCTGAATCAACACAAGCTGCCGGGAGGAGAAACAGTTTGCGTTTAACCTTCCCTCCGCCTCTGTGTCCGCTGAAGACGACGGCCACTGCGGACGCTTTTACAGCAGAGCACCTATCTGGCCTTCGTCATGAACCCGACAGGGCAAACACAATCACCGTCAAATTGGAATTAATAATGTAGACGCTAATGTGTTTATTCAGGTCAGGTTATCGTTTCGATGAAATACGGACAGGCCAGAGAGCCATCGGGAATGTCCACAAGTGGGACAAAGCAAACAACTTGGAGGAGCTGAGGGAAAAGCTGTTCATTACACACCTTTAACCTAGTTTTCCCACTGCACATCTCCCTCGTCATCGTCTGTAATTAAGCAGAGAGCGGGATGGGGTATGGCAGTGTGATGCTACACAAAAAGACAGATTAGTTGCTTTGACAACAATATTCAAACTAAAAAATATATTATTATTTGGATTTATAATTTTTTTGCATCAAGAAAAAGATTGATCATATGATTTTTAAATAATGTTTAAAAAAAATAATTTAAAAATCATATGATCCTGTCATCATTTTCTTGATGCAAAAAATTAATAAATCAAAATTATATATATATATATATATATATATATACACACACACACACACTCAAACATATATATATGTTTGAGTGTGTGTGTGTGTGTGTGTGTGTGTGTGTGTGTGTACACACAGAGACATACACAAGTACACACATACACACACGTATATATATAAATATACCATATACAGTATATATATACACACATTATATAAACACAAACTTTTTATATTAGATGCAATTTATCGCGATTAATCGATTTGACAGCACTAATGTATACATACATACATATCGTTGTAGTACATAAATGATAAGGAGATTCTTCTCTGAATTATGGTAATAATAATTGGGAGAATGTATAGTTTATTTACATAGTTCTAAAAACAGCTTAAACTTCTGTATCCAAATCCCCCCCCCCCCCCCCCCTTAGTTGCCCCGCCCACAGTAGAATCTCATTGGTCCAAAATCCTCCTCCGCATAGCTGTATATATGCTTGCCTTAAACTGGTCGTGTCACCATGTTAACTGTGCACTGATTATCCCATTATTGCTAAATGACCTTTGTTCAGTAAAACATTCTCTGAACCTGAAAACAATATTTTTTTCTGAAAGGCTTCATCTCCCAAGCTGTATTTAGTCACTCTCTTTGAGCATGTGAAAAATGCAGTCTTTTACTTTCCCATTGAGCATAAAGGGTAAATTAAGAGTGTGCTGTATCAACGCAAGGAGACAGCTCTCCAATAGACAACAGACATTGATATGTTGCCAGGGAGACTCTTCCTGGTCCAAGCAAATAAAAGAGGAGGAGGAGACGCAAAGGAAAAAACGACTTACAAATAGGTCCCCCCCTTCTCTCTCTATCTCTCTCTCTCTCTCTCTCTCTCTCTCTCTATCTATCTCTCTTTCGCTCTCACTCTCTCTTTCGCTCTCTCCGCAGCCACTGAGAAAATTGAGAATTTGTTAAAAGGTCGCAGTGGATCAAAGTCATGTTGCAGCAGGCTACCTGCCAAGCTACTGGAGTGCTAACACTTGGCAGACCAGAAAGAGAAAGAATGTGCCATCTGCACCCGGATCAGTGAACATTAGGGAGCAGGCCTAAAAATGGAGCTGGCCTGAGGATAAAGCACTGCTACCAATCATTGTCATATTACAACCCCTCCTCGCCAGCCCCCTCCCCGCCAAAATGCCCCCCTCAACCTCCCTCCAGCAAACTGCCAAACAATCCTTGATAACCTGCCTAGTTGCCATGAAAATAAAGATGCATAGGGTCAAGACAGATCTTACATAGCTGGACATTTCATGGTTTTACGTTGGGCACATTTTTCAGCATTGCTGTTTAAAACCTTATGCTAGTTTAAACGTATGTTATCATATATTATCATGATTAGCACAAATGTGATATTGATTTTAAACAACAGTTCAATGACTAAGAAGTTAATATTGTTATATTTTAGACACAATATTGTCTACTTTTGCCAACAAAAATATTACCTATATAACTATTTTGAGCGAATCAATCAGGTGAACCAATGATTCAATGGCCCATTCATAAATGATTCAGCTGTTCAAATTGAATGAATCAAATGAATGAATGCTTTGCCATCACAGAAAAATCTTACAATAATAAATGTATAATATATATATTTACAACTGCACTGAAACAGGCATTGTTTGTATAGAATGACCTTATAGAATTCTTCAATCTGACTAAACTCTCCTTTCACTTTATTATTTTAATTGTTAATGCCCTTCCTGGAATATCTAACATTCCCAGTTCTGTTTGTGATCCTACCAATTCATTGGTCCCTGGTTTTACAGAAGTCTCTATTCTCTCTTTCTGACTCGAATCCTCTACCCTGTTATTCAAACATGAATCAATGTGTTTCTCTACTATTAAAAGAGTGTTCATTCCACTTTTCAGGGTTTTTTTCTGGCTTTCCACTTCCTGTTAAACACCAGAAAGTTCTGATGAAGTTAAGCCTGGATTCAGGTTGAATTGTGTCTATCTGCGAGCTGAAGACTGCCGAGCGGTGTTGGAACTGAAGTCCGGCGTACAGGAGAGCTCATACTGGCCGGTACAGATTAGCAGTAAGAGAGATACAAAGAGGCCTGCAACAGAGAGATACAGGAGAAGAGAGAGCAAGCTGGGGTTTTTCCTCATCCTCCAACTATAATGGAGTTGTGGCTGCAGAGAGAGGAACGACAGATCTCTCATGTGAATGAGCTGCAAAGCTCAGACAGTCAGTGACAGGACTGGTGCAGTATGGGAAATCTGGTAAATGTTGACCTGTATCACTATAAATATTACTCATACTTAAGGTTAGTGATTTGAATAAAACCTCTGTGCTCAAGTATTAAACTTCCACATGACCAGATGTACAAGTTCTTACTAGATGATAAAAAGAAAAGCAAAAGATCTCACACAGAGTTGAGGGAAGGACTATAAAATAAAGGTTCTTAATTGGTATCAAAGTTCCATGCTGAACTTTTTAGCTTTCATAGAATCTTGTCATTGCACAAAAGGTTTTTTATAGTGAAAAAAGAAATGGTAACTGTTCACTGAAATGAGTAACCTTTGAGGAACCTAAAAATGCTCTTCTGTGGCAGAGGTCTTCAACCCTGCTCCCGGAAACACACTCCCCTGCAAATCTAACCTGCTTTATGATTTATACGTTTCCACGACAACGATATTGAAAACAGAGAAGTTTTTCCTTTGAGTTTTCTGCTTAAAGACGACACCATTGTCAAAATGATTCCCATTCACACGGATCCGCGCTTTTATTGTTTACAAGGAGACCTTTTTTTAAAAACTTGCACTTTGAAACCCGTTTTTAAAAGTTTGCGTTTTTAGCCACCCAAAACAGCGTTGTCGTGTAAACGAACGACCAAAACACATAAAAAGTTGTGTGTTTTTAGGGTATGTTCACACGACAACGGTATGCTTAAAACAGAGAAGTTTTTCCTCCGAGTTTTCCGCGTACAGACGACACCATTGTCAAAACGATTCACATCCACACACGGATCCGCGAAAAAGTCATCGTTTTCACAGAATCATGTTTTTATTGTTCACACGGAGACCGTTTTCAGCCACCCAAAACGCTGTTGTCGTGTAAACGAAAGGCCAAAACGCATAAAAAGTTTTACATTTTTAGTTGAAAAAGGTGTTGTTTAAACAGCCCATTAGTTCAATAAGGTGTTGTGTAAAAAGCCCCTTAAAGGATAAGAGCTTGATTAGCTGGTTCAGGTGTGTTTGATTAGGGTTGGAGCAAAACCACTTGAAGGCAAGCCTGCAAGGTTAGCAAGAAAAAAAACGTAACGCCTGCTAACGCTGTGGTACGCATGCAGGGAAGGAGACCAGATGCTGTTTTTTATGGATGTCAATGGAGGAGAGGCTTCACTATACCGAATAAACTGCTTTTGTGGGAAAATGGCTTATCATTTAATGAATCGACAGCCCATTGGCTAATCTTCAACATGTTTGCTCTTAAACATTCGTTTTGGATTGATCTATTTTTTTTTTTATGTTTTAGAGTTGTATGTTTGCACAGGAAAACAACAACTTTTATTTAAAAAAAATTATTTTACAATTCAACAATGATAATGTTCAGGAATTATGCTAATTTTATTTACAACGAGTTAGCTTTATTATCAAAAGGCACCGTTTCAAGCTAAATCTAAACCTAATGAGTAAAGTAAATGTTTTTCTATCTCTCTCTCTCTAAAGTCCAAGTCTTGTGTGAAACATCATCTTTTGCCATCTCCGTTTTTAATATAAAAAAGTGTGATTTTCAAAGGTTTTGATCCAACATCAAGCCTTCTAATTTACAGATGGACCAGTCTAGCACTCGCTTCATGCGGTGGCACTTAGGATAATAGACAGTGGGGATCAGAGGATTTTAATAAAGCAGAAGATATGAAGAGGAGCTGTGGTAATTTGGTTCTGGAACAATCTAACACTATAGCTGGCGATGACATCGGCCTGTGAGGTTCAGGACATATACCTTGAGAGAGCAATTAGATCGAGTTAAGGAGGGATTCTTCACTAAAGTTCTGGCTGATGGTTCAATTGCTTGGATAAAATCTGTCTCGTGGAGTGGATGAAACTTTTAGACCATCCACAACTGACAATTTTTTTCTGGAATTAATCTTAAAACGCAGATAGTTACCACCCTTGCGGACTCCTGTCACCGGGAGATTTACATCAGGTGAGTTAAGGCACTGGGGAATTTTGTTCTTAACTTAAACAGATCAATTATTTCACTGCATTTCCTCGATTTTCTGTCTCTATAGAGTGCTGCACTGAGATATGAGTCACGAACGGGGAAAAATCTAACTTATCATTATATCAGCCATAACATAACGGCTCAGTATTGACAAATCCGATTTTTCCTCCATTTGAGTGGGCAGTCGTGTTAAGATTCTGTCATTTGATTTAGCAACAAGCAAGAGGTCAGTGTCAATCTGAAGCTCTTCAACAAGCTCTATCTGGAAATCTAATCCGCAGTCCAGCCTGGCCGATCAATGGCCTCTAAACCAATGAGAGCGGCCGAATCTGCTGCACTCCCACTCTTATCTGTGGACTCGAGCGCTGTCTCCGTCAGCCATGGCTTCATTTACCTGAATAGCAAGAGATGGACTATGTGATGGACAAGGGGAACAGACAAATAAACACATCTGGATAAGAAGAGAATCCCAGAAAGCATTGTGGTGATCATATATGAAATATCAAAGCAATGTTTGAATGAATTAAAAACAAATATCCAGTAAAAAAAAACAGCATCAGTTTCCACAAAACTATTTAGCACCACAACATTTAACATAAATAATAATAAGAAATGTTTCTTGAGAAGCACATCAATATAGCAGAGTTATTTCTGAAGTATAACTGCTGAAAATTCTGCTTTTGCCATCACATGAATAAAGTATATTTTACAATATATTAAAATAGAAAACAGTCATTTTAAATAGTTTATTACAATTTTTACAAATTTTTTTTTTTTTACATAATAAATGCAGCCTTGGTGAGCATAAGAAGACTTCTTTCTAAAATATGTTTTTAAAAAATCTAACTGACCACAAACTTTTGAACGGTAGGGTATCCCGTTTATTATTTAAATTAAATGAAATATTATTCAAATATTTTATCATTATTATACTATAATCATTGTAATGCATTCTACTATTATCTTCTAAGATATCAATTGCATGATTTAGAAATGATCTGAATTTTCATAATAAAAATAAAAATTCATATTCATATTTATATTTCAAGTACATGTTTCCATTTTTTTGGGGCCTAAACACCAGAAAATGGGAAACATATACCTGAAATATAAATTAAAAATGACTGATAATCAAAAACTGAAATATATTTGGTGTGGAAATTGTAACATTTTTTACGTATTATTAGGCATATCAAAGTCGTGCAAATATAATGTTATAATAAAGCACCATGATTTTACCATCAGTGCCCAGTACCTCCTCTGTACTATATGCTATTTATAATTACACTTTGATAGTCTATCATGCTGTGAAACAGTCTTAAAGCTGCATTTGGAAAACATAAAAAAATCATAAATCATAAACCCTTACCAGGAAGCCCAGAAATGCTATTCATTATCCAGCACTGTGAGCTAATAAGAAAGCTCATAGTGCTCGTGTTAAATAACATGCACCTCATTAGCAACTACATTATATCATCATTCAACAGTCCAGCCTTTGTTCTCCATTCATTTCTACGGCCAAAGCATCTCACTGTTATTCAGCTCCGTGTTTAAAAGAGCTGATACACAACATTAGCATGCAGGCCGAGCAGGTCAATTTGTTAGCATGACAGAGATGTAATGATGAAATGCAATTCTTTAAAAGTCAGACTATTTGGATTCATCATTTTTAGCGGCGGGTATAAAGGGCTGAGAGCGGCCAAGTGGAGACTCGGGGGCAGTAATTGGATGATGCCGCAAGCGCGTGCACACGCTGCAGTGTTACAGTTCAATAGGAAACCTGTTGTAATTACTTGTACGTATCAGAGCCGCCGTTGATGTAAATACAAGGCTGAGAGACAGAAGGATAAATTGGCCCCTGGTGTAAATAAAGCAGGATCCTGCAGATTCCTCATCTGAGAGATGCGGTATAATGATCTGGGGACAGTGTGATAAAAGATGCTGGGATGCTAAAAGACACATTTCAGTTAATCTTTTAATGTGCTGATATTTACCTCGTTCCTTCAGCCAGGTGTGGACTAATGACTGCATTGTTTGTTAGAAATGCTGCTACTATCACAAAAAGTTCAGATTTAAAGGGGAAGTTCACTCATTTCATTTAATCATTAACTTGTTTATAAATTCACCCAAATGCCGTTCCGAACCCTTTTGGCTTTTTTTTGTGTGTAACACAAGTTGTCTGTGTAAGTAAGCAAGTCTGTCAGAAAATTATAATGAGAACATTGTTATAATTGTGTGCTTGGGACATGGATTTAATGGTGAGACTTTTGTTATTGTTCTTGTAGTCAGGCTCTCAAAAATTACATAAGAATTTAGATTTATCGGCCAATATTTCCAACGCTATCTCATGACCAATTCGTATGAATTTGTACGAGTGATTAAAAGGTGGCAAATTCGTATGAATTCGTACGACCTCACGCGATTTGTCTAAACCCACGTGATGGGTAGGTTTAGGGGCGGGGTCAGGGGTAGGTAATTTGTACGAATTCGGCAACTCGTAAAATATGTACGATTTAGCAAAAATATTACAAATTCGTACGAGTGAGGTTGTATGAATTGGTACGAATTAGCCACCTCGTAAAATTTGTACGATTTGCCATGAGATCGGGATGAAATATCGGTCATCGGCTTTCAAATAAAGATAATTATCGGTTATCGGTATCGGCCAAAATATTCATATCGGTGCATCCCTGTCTAAAGTGGACCATCTAAATAAAGTGTCAATGAAAATACTTTAAAAAAAAAAAAAATTGTCCATGTATTGTTGGTACGGAGCGCCACACATGACATGCTAACAAAAATACCTATGTTGTGGCCACAAATTATGAATTCATTCCCTCGTTTTAGTAAATCGTGGCCATGTTGTACTACTTTGGTCCCTCTTTTGATTGAATTAAAACAAGGAAACAAACTACTACAACGTTGAATTTACTAAAATGAGGGAATGAGACAATTTTTGTTTCTTCTTTGTGTTAATACAGTGCTGTTTGAACTGTTCTTTTTCTTTTTGTTCCACAGAAAAAATAAATTCATACAAGCTTGAAATGACAAGAAGCTTGAGCAAATGACAGAATAAAAATTTGTGGGTGAACTATCCCTTTAAGGGACCAAATGTACGTCTTTGTGCAGTTAACTGATCAGCAAGCAGGTTTTGAAGAGGTAGAGTGAATTATGGGTTGCCCTCTCAAACACCTGCTCCACCAACAGCATGTTTGCAACCATCACGGTTTCTTCAAATCTAACTGGAGTCAACGGCCGCCATTTTAAGAGCAATATGAACCCACTATCCCCTTTCTGCATGCATGCTAAGTCATCACCGTGCAAGAATCAGCCTGAAATCCCGATGTTATGTCGCACAGTAAAGGGTTGGAAAAAAGTTACTGGCTGCATTGATTTACGGAAACAATCACCAGCACTTCTATTCGTCCCATCAGGACGAGGACGCCGCCATATGCTGTGGAGATGAGACGGTTTAAAAAAGACCATCTTGATGAGGAAACAGATTTTGAGAGAAATGGTACAGCTCTTCTCACAGATGCGCCACTTGCTCCAGACAGGGGGGTTGGAAGCTCCACGCTTAGCTCACTCAACCGAACTTTGTAGGCTGATATTAAAACATAAACCTCTGCTGGCTCACATTAAAAACACATTTGTGATAATAAACTATGTTAGGGAAATGTAAGGGTGATTGTATTTCCCTGACAGGGTTTTATTTTTCTCACTAAGTAAATAAATATGTTCAGATAAAACATTGATTTGAGTTTCAAATATTTTATCATTTAAAATTTTTTTTTACTGAATATTATCTTAAAGCTTCTGTTAAGAAAAAAAAAAGTCCTTTATAATGTAAAACATTCAGCCTAGCAACAAGACAGTAAAACAGTAATTTATACTACGTTTGGAATAATTATGATTTTTTTTCAATATTTTTGAATTAAGTCTCTTATGCTCACCAGGACTGCATTTAATCAAAACTACAGTAAAATAAGAAATATTGTGTAATATTATTACAAATTAAATTAACTGTTTTCTATTTTAATATATCTTAAAATGCATTTTATTCATGTGATGGCAAAGCTGAATTCAGTTTTCAGTCGCATGATCCTTCAGAATTCTTTTAATAATTTGATGCTCAGTTATTAATAAAGGTTCTTATCATTATCAATGTTTATGCTGCTTAATATTTTTGTGGAAACCGTGATATATTTTTTTCAGTTTTTTTTTTAATAATAGAAAGTTCAATGAACAGGAATTTTTTTTGAACTAGATTTGTAACATTAAAAAATGTCTTTACGGTCCTCTTTGATCAATTTAATGCATCCTTGATTAATGTTTTTTTTACCCCAAACTTTTGAATGGTAGTAGTTTCCACAAAAATATTAGGCAGCACAACTGTTTTCAACATTGATAATAATAAGATATGTTTCATGAGCTCCATCAGCATATAATGAGCTATACTATGACCCGATCTCATTCATTAGACATGACTCGAATTCATCAAAAATTTATATCGAAAGGTAATGTGTATCTCAATGCTAAATCAATGAGGACTGTCTATAAAACAGGCACATCTGCAAAGGGTAATTTATAAACAGTATCAAGGCAAAGAGTTCATGTAACATGACGTGCAGCGAATTCATATTTATGATCTCAGTCTTACTCCATGTTGAGATGTCACAACCATCTTTAGCCCATCTTCTATAAAACTTTTTCCAGACATCTTTTAAAAGTACGTGTGGGATATTGGCAGCTCCAGAGATTGCAGGATGTAGGTGAGAATGAGAGATTTAGCTGTAATTACAGAAGGAAGTAAATCACTGGAGAGGAAGAGGACCAGGGCAAAGAGTGAGACTGATGCAATCAAATGCCTCAGGCAAATATACCTCCAGCCATCCTGGGCCACGGTAAACACACACACACACACACACAGCTGATAAGAAAGATGAACCGCTGCCACCTAAAGATGAGCATCTGGCTCTCAGCTTTATCCTCTGCCCTAACAAACCTATACAGGTTGTAATCCTACACAAACAATCATTCCGACCATCAGCTGGAAGACATTGATTCATTCAGTGCAGGCCAGATTTGGAAAGATCCTGGTAAACTTGACGGATCACTTGGAAATATTGCACAGTTCATAAGAGCAGAGCAACATATTAAAAGAATAGTTCACTCAAAATGTTGTTGCTCACCCTAATTTGTCCCAAATCCGTATGACTTGTCCAGAATGTCCAAAGAGTTTTTGGATGATGGTGACTGTCAAGTTTAAAAATAAATAAGTAAATAAAAAAAGACATTAGCACCATAAAGATTTATTTAAGAATTATAAGTTATATATTTCTTTATATAAATGTGAATCTAATAATTGTGATTGTGTACATATTTAATTAAATATTATATTTTAAATGTTTGACTTTTTATCTTGAGAAAACTTTCAAACTGACGCTCCAATAACATTGCTTAATGAGCCATTAATAACCATTAGGTTTTTTTTACCACCTTTTGGCGAGTGCGAGTATGCAATTTCCTGCAAAAAACATCCCGTCCTGTCTAAAATATACACTTATTGGGCACTTCCTAAATTAAAGCCTGCATCCTACCAAGACTGCGACCCTCCTAGTCCAGTAGCTTGTAGGCTAGAGTAACTCCTCAGCATTAAACGCTAGAATGAGAAGGTCTAGTAAGTGCGCATAGCTACGTCAAACATTTTATGTCAGTTTATTTTCGTGAATTTAAATGTGTGGGTAATTTAAGGCCGCGAAGGATACATCCGACGCATCCAAACAAGCCGAATGAAGGACGCAAAACGAATGCTGCCTTCCAAGGATCCTTCAAACCGAGATGGCCTTCAGCAACGTTTGATGGTGTGGCAGCCGAGATGCGCAGCCTTCGTAGGGTGCAGCCTTCCGTTTGAGAAACACCCATACTGGTGCAGGTATGACATCACTTTGTAGGCCAAAACGTGGACGCGAGTTAGCATTTTAGCACTTCCGGTTCCATCGTCCCGAAGTCAATGGGCTTTTTGAATGGGGTTTTGGTTACATGGCTAAAATAAGGTCTGTGGTGAACAAGCTCAAGACGCTTTCAAGTTTTATTCTAAGACATAAAATACATCAATATTACCCCACTGTTTTTTTTTTAAGCTGTTGCGTGTTCCTAGTGACTAAATAGGAGATTAAACGCCATCCAACAGGTAAACTCAGTCCGCTTTTACAGCCTCCTTATGCTTATTATTGTGCTCTTATAAAATATTCTTACTCAAACTTTCTGGGAAAATGTTTTTAGATAAAAAAAGAACTAAAAGAGTTGCCAGAAGCTTAGCGTTGGTGATGTTGAATCCGTGGGACCGTGTTGTAGTTCGTTTATAGCCTAGCTTTAGCTTTTTACTTCTGGTGACTGCATTTAGGCTTCAAAATTCATAAAAGTTGTGTTCATCTGTTATAACTATCTTGATGGACAAAACATGCAAGTATCAAAAACATTTGTTGATCACAGAGCTTGTTTTTTAGCAATAAACCAGAGTGATACAAAGTGACGTCATGCCTGCACCACTATAGGCTTAAAGTAAATCAAGGTAAGAAAAAAAGATGTTTTGAAATTAGGTTTGGAGATTAATTGACATTTAAATTTTGATCATTTTTAGCAAAAAAAGTTACATAGTGTACCTTTAATAGACAAGACCAATCATTTATCAAAATGTTATATGATTTTGAAGTTGTGCAAAAAATATTTTATTGTTTTAAGAATGTAAAACATGGAACGGCAAACTTCTGGTTTTCAAGTACGCTTATTTTTAGCCTGAAATGAACTGGCAAGATGACAAGTTTCACCTGAGTAATTAGTAAAAGTCACGTGTACATTTCTGATGATTTGGCTCCTAATTGACGGCTCACATTTTTCAGGGACTTCATTAAAGTAAATGAGTGTTTTTGCCCGTATGATTTAAACCTCAGACAGACCTTGCCGCCTTTCGATAACGCGACGTGTGAAGGCTCTGCTCTCAGGATATCACTCGTCTTGTTCCTGACAGTGTCATTATCCGAGTGCTTCTGTTTGATGGCTCCCAATAAGGCCCTTTCAAAGACTCCTGGGTAGTTGTAGTAGTGCAGCATTTAATGAACAATGTTGCTAACAGGATGTGTGAAGGCAGTTGTAAGAGGGGGAAGGGACGGCGAAAAGGTATGGCTGTAATTACCTACTTGCTGTTTGTCTCGATGGGCACTGTGTAAAGACGACAGCCAGCAGCGACAAACGCTATACAACTTTTGTTGTAAAATCTTGCAGGGCTGTACATATTTTGTGTTGGGTATAAATAATTGAGCACTTGTATGACAAAAAAAATAATTTAAGCACCCACTCCCTTTCTAAAGTGCTCTTTGTGTACTCAGTATGCATTTTCATGGCTGTTTTTCTGTGCTTTTAGTTTTTGCACAGAATGCGGTGTAGGGACAAAGGATGCAATACTAAAAATCAGACTAGATAAGGAGATTATATCTTTTCAAGTGTCCTTTTTTGTAAGAGGAGAGCTTCGATTGTTGATTGTGAAATATTGTGTCATTTCTAATGGAGATTATCATGTTTTACAAAGCACGAGAGGATCAGCACAGCAGGGGTCCCGTTAGTGCTGTTGAGTGTTTGTATCTCTTCAAAAAAACACTGTTATGCGACCGTCTCAAGAAAATGTCGTTATTTCTACATTCTGGTGATACTCCACTGTTTTCATACCAAATGAAACGTATCTGTAGAAGGCTAAAGGCTGATTAACTCATTACAAAGCTGAATGTATAATTAATGCACTATTATGCAAATTTTATTACATTTTCCTGTCCCTCCCCACAAAGAATTAAATACATTTTATTGAGATTTTAATTATTTACAAGAGCGAAGATAGTTTCTCACATTTTAGTCAGAGAATACAGTGTTTTGCACTGATCTGAATCAGCGAATTCTTGCTGCAATTAAACAATCTAGTTCCTCACCTATAGACATACAAAGTCATCTTTTATTGTAGATGTGGTATAAATTCATACAATTCTCATTAGTGGTGGTAGCTTAGGCCAGCATCACTATTACTATTGCTCAACAATGGCGTATGAGACTTTATATCTCACAATTGGACTTCATATTTCCTAGTTTTTCACCAGCTTGACTTTAGCTAAACTTTATCTCACAATTTTGTTTTGTTTTTACTTTAAAGCAAAAATAGACTTCTGTACATTTGACTTTTGACAAGAAACCATAATTCATTGCTATGCTGTTGCTAGGGTGTTGCTAAGGTGTTCTACCTTAGCAACACCCTAGCAACAGCATAGCAATGACCTGAAAACCAATCACAACACCCTAGCTACTGCAAAGTGACATCCTAGAAACCATTTAGAACACATTGTCCACCTTATTTTGCAACGTGGAAGCAAACTTTTCTGTGAATTAATTTGCTGCAATAGGTAAATACCTGAAGAACAAAAAATGCAATAAATGGTCAAATAATTTGCGCTCTTCAAACCAGTGTGCTTAAAGGTAATAAATGAAAAGAATATGATGACAAATGACAGTTAAAAATGAGGAGAATAAATACCCTAGCAACATCATAGCAATGCGTTTTAAAAGCACTCAGATCACCTTAGCAACACCCTAGCAACAGCATTTAAACATGTTAGAAACGACTCAGAACACCTTATCAAAGCCCTGGAAACCACTCATAACACCTTAGCAACCACATAGTAACATTAGAACACTTAGGCAATGCCCTGGAAACCACCTACAACACCTTAGCAACCAAATAGTAACAATAGAACACTAGGCAATGCCCTAGAAACCAATCACAACACCTCAGCAACCACATAGTAACATCAGAACACTTAGGCAATGCCCTGGAAACTACCCACAACACCTTAGCAACCACTTACAACACCTCAGCAACCACATAGTAACATCAGAACACTTAGGCAATGCCCTGGAAAGCACCCACAACATCCTAGTATTGCGGTGGATGGGCAAACACGGTTCACTTTTTCTTTAGAAAATGTAAAAATCGAATTATTTTTTCAAATCTTCAATAGTGACTTTTTCTCTATCCATCTCCAACTGTTTCCTATCTATTGTATTTGCCAGCAGAGTTAAATAGACAATGATAAACGTGCTGTTATGAGATTTTAATTATTTAAGGCCTAATATCAGACTGGTGATTATCTCTGAATTTATTTGCATCACTTTTGATGAACTCCAATGCGAGTGAATTCAGAGTGATCTAACAGCGCTATTTGTCAGGCAGATCTCATGAGAGGGGCGATCCGCTACCCTGTTTCCCAAAATCTCACTCATTGCCTACGGCCTGGTCAGGAAGCCCTGCATAATTCCAAACCTTGTGCCCGATTCCATTCAGCTATTCCGTTTGATGATGCTAATGACGAGAGGGGTCGTGACCTTTGCAGCTGATGTGGCGCTTCGGACCTGGGGGCAACAGCAGCTGCCGTTTGCGGCCGCTTGAATGTCCCTGCTCAAAACAGAACCGTGTTACTATGCCGATTAAGTCACTGGAGTATTTAAAGAGACGGTTCACCCCAAAATGAAAATTCTGTCATCGTTTACTTACCCTCATGTTGTTCCAAACCCATCTGTTTTTTGCCGTCTCTTCATTTTGAATGGCGTGGAGCAGCTTGGACATTTTCCTATAATTGGTTGAACTACCCCTTTAAAGAGTTATTTGAGGGTTTTTTTATGATTGCTAAGGTTCTGGATTTCAAGGCGTTTTGCTGTTGTCCAGGCTCACACTGTGCTGGATGAAGTGTCAGTGCAGGCTCGATTGGTTTTGGGAAGGAGGATGATTTTTGCTGCGAGTCATTTATTTAGCAGCTGGTGATCTGAAACGAGCCTTGTCGAGGTGGTTCATCCTTCTGACAGAGGAAAAACAAACCATAGTTTAATCCTTTAAAACAGATGACAGGGTTTAAGTGGCCTACGTCATAATGTTATAAAAGATGAACAAGAAATGCGCATTTCAATACTGAAACTTCAGAGATCACACATTTGCAAAAGTCAGAGCAGCATGAGCATTTCTAAGACACAAACCCCGGGTTTAACAGCCAAGGCTAAGTCTAGTCTCAGACTAAAATGTGTGTTTGAGCGGTTTCAACTGAAAGCAACTTGCACTGACATATCTTTAAATATTTGCCATTGTTTTGTCTCAAGATGCACACCAGTAATGTTTCTGTTAGTTACTTTTAGTGCAATGGTTGACTCGTATTTATTATGCTGTTCTGATTCCCTTAGTTCCTATTTTCCTGCTCTGTTTAGTTTCGGTTTCCTTGGTTTCTGATCATGTCCCTGTACTTTCCTATGGTTCCTTATTATTATTAGCTGTGTCTGTAAGTAATATGTTGTTTATTTCCTTGTGGTATTCTAATGATGTCCTGTGTTCATCATTAAAGATTGTTTAAAATATTCCTAGTTCGTGCGTGTTGCTTACAACACGTTACAGTTTTATTTTATTTTTATATATCCTACTTGAACTAAGGCCTAATCCGTTTGTTAAAACTTTTTTGTTTGTCAGTTAAATAGTGTTTGACAGTGGAAAACCGAGTGCAATTATAAGCATGCAGCCAAAAAACGTGGTTAATTATTTCAAAATGTCCGAAAAAATCCTCAAAAAAGGTTTCAATGAACTTTTTCAATGTTAGATTCAGTCTACCATTAATTTCATATTGTAGTTGGATTTAATTATTTATTGGATTTATATGAAAATAAACACCACAAAAATGGGGGGAAATGAGATGAAGAATGATGAGTTTAATGTTTCCTTCTAAATTAAGCTGCTTGGCAGCGAGAAAAGGAAAATATAAAACACTGACAACAAAAAACAGAAGCCAAGTGTGTTCTGTGAAAACTTCAGGGATACCAGAAATCACCATGACAACAGGATTAGATTAGAGTGGGTTAATGTGATCTTTGATGTGATTAGTTTAGATAATATCTGATTAGATGTGATTAAAACAGATGAGATTACAATTGCATTAGATTTTGATACTGCACCATTGCACTAGTTGACTTTGCTCCTGATGAAGGGTAGACAATTTAAAAACAATGGAATTACATGAAATAAAATCAGTCCTAATCGGTGGAAGGCACACATTCCTCCAAAATCAGTAATTACATTAATTGGTATTAAAGGATGTGTGAGAATTTTCATATCACTTCTTTATTCTTGCGTGTTTAAACATATCGGTAGACAGTTAGAATGTAATTTGAGTTTACTGCTGCATATGTTGTAAATTATATTTCTGAGTTTAATGAAAATCAGCATTAACTAACTTACAATGGTTAGGGAGTGCTCTGGATTCGACCCTCTTTTTGGCATAAAGGTTTTTTTTTTTATTGCAATCACTCGAGCAACAAATGACATTTGAGCAATTGAGCCACAGGAAAATTCCATAACAATGCTGATTGACTGCTGGCACCAAGAACACAGTCCTTTAACAGCAAACCACCTAAACTGTGATGTCAAAGACAGCACACAGTACACACACACACATATATATATATGTATATATTTAGGGATGCACCAATGTGAAAATTTTGGTTGATACTGATAACCGATAATTCTTTATATTTGAAAGCCGATAACCGATATATTGCCCGATAAATATAAATCCAAATATTTATATCATTTTTAAGAGCCTGATTTCAAAACCAAAAGTCTCACCATTAAAATCCATGTCCCAAGCACAATTATAATTCTCATTATAATTTTATGTAGCTTATATGACAAACCTGCGCTGCACATATTGCACTGTATTTTCCTTTTTGAAGTGATTCCAATCACATTTCAAGCAATTCAAAACTATCATGGAGAAATCATGGCCAAATTTTCTTATCGGGCCGATATCGATAACATAAAAAATTACATATATTGGCCGATGCCGATATGTTCAGTAGCACTCACTGCAGTACACGAGATCCAGGGGCCGGAGTTGGATCCAGATCTAAGGGGTGGAGATTGGTAGGTTTAGGGGTTGGTTTAGGGATCAGGGGGTGGAGATGGGTAGGTTTGGTATATGTAAGATCCAACTCCTCCCCCTGGATTTCGTGTTCTGCAGTGAGGACCATCTCGATATGTTGGCCGATATGTTGTGCATCCCTAATATAATTTAATTATACATATTATAAACACACATACTATAAACATTGTAATATTTGTGATTTGTGTGTATATATATATAGCCTACACTGTATATAAACATGGATTTTCCCCCAGATGGTGTTGTTACAACATCTACCAGCAGGGTTACGTGTGCAATTTTAAAACCTTCACGATTATTTTGTATTTTGTTCATATCAGATTACCTGATGCACAGGACACACATGGACTATATTCAGAGTTTAACTTCCTGCGCAATGCTGTACTGAAGTGAAGTCCCTCTGATATTTTGTATAAAAGGACTGAACTTTGCTCGGAGGCCTGTGCGCCATTCCTTTTGTTTCCGTCTCATTACACACACAACACACTCTTTTCAGAAAGATTAGTTTTCTTTTCAAAAAAAACATTCAAATCAAACGCGCCCCTTCACCAGAACCAGGCACGTCTTCCATTGGAAGAATTTCACAGCAGACGTGTCGACCTGAATTCAAACGGATGGCTCACGCCCGTGAGAAGCGAACTACATATTACAGTCTGAGCACATCTGCCGGGCATGTTCAGTCGAAGTCATTACAATTACGGCACACTTCAACGCCTCTGTAAAGAGCTGGATATCCACTTTCCGTGGGTCACTTGAAGTTGCGTCGTCCCCCCTTTCACGCTCAGGTAGGCAGGGGGATAATCTGCATCCGTGACAGAGCTCACCTGCATATGTTAACATGCACAAAATTACACCGCACTCATTCAAGTAGGACAGCAATTGGACGGTGTCACGTTTCGCCGAGCGAGACATGCCGATTTCACGACGCAACTTCAACTGAGGTGTTAACAGATAAAGCAATTGTTTGAATATTACAGGCTTAATGTGGTGAAATCCTCAAGCTTTGGACGCTCCTGTAAATAAATGTTGGCACTGTTAAGAATGAGTGTGGGAAATCGAGGAAACTCCTGTGCCAGAACGAGGGGCCGACAGAAAGTGTGATATTTGTAAAAAAAAATGTAATCGCATCGGCTTTGCCAAACGCCTGTGAAATTAAATCCAGTTTAACAGATCACGTTGCCTTTCAGCTCATTGTCTAGATAGATGTGACAAATTTATCACAATTAGGAGTTGGTGGGCAACCCTGTAATTCAGCTCGTCACAGTTCTCCCTTCAGAACTGGCGTAACATTTCAACAGTGAAGAGTGAAGTAGAAGACAATAGCCAGGTTTCCAACCAAGGCTTTGTTTTGCGGAAAAAAGGTTTAGCGCATCAAAATGTTTACCGACATAGCTGACGGAAATGCCAATTATCGATCATTTTTTAGGCCTACACAAATAAAAAGTTTGGTTACAGCTGCACCTGTCTCTGAGAGAGAGAGAGAAAAAGAAAAAGCATTTGATATTTCTAGTCGATTATATGTTGTTGAACTCTGAAAGCAGAAAGAATAACTTTTTTTGGTCAAAACGTCATACTGCGACTGGCTTGACTAAATGTTCAAGGCTTACGTTAAAGATTGTTGCACTATATAGGCTACTGTACCAATCTTATTTATGGATCCTAGAATGTTGTATTCAGGACAAATGAGCTGCCTTGCACAAACCCATGGGCTTCGGCACATACATGCCACAGTTACATGCCGTCCTGTCAAGTCAAGTCACCTTTATTTATATAGCGCTTTTTACAACACAGATTGTTTCAAACCAGCAATAAAGTTTGTTTTCTAGAAAAAAAATTGCATCATAGTCCAGCTTAAGTACCGGTAAGTTCAGTGATGGTTAATTTTTGTTGTAAAAAAGTTATTAATTTAGTTAATTTTTATATATAGCCGCTCTGGAGAAAACTGGGTCTCACTTCGCCGTGATCTTCTGATTAATATTTTCCTAATTTGAAAATAGTAAGCGGTAAACTAGCGAATTTCACTTGTCTTAATCACTGCATTTTACCAATATTTGCGATGCCAAACATAAAATATAATTTGTGATATACGCAAAATTATGTATGGAAACGACTTGAGGGCAGATTTTTTTTGTACGGCCAGAATGCCGGCTATTTATTGACCTGTGATGCAGGATCTGGCCAATGGTGAGCCAGCGTTTTGACGTAGAACCCGGAAGCGCTGTACTGTGTTTACTACACGAATAGCGTAGGAGATCTGACACAGAAGAGAAAAATTGTTGAATAATTTTTCGCACACAAAAAATATTCTCGCCGCTTTATAACATTACGTGTGAACCACTGTTGTCATATGGACTATTTTAACGTTGTCTTTACTACCTTTCTGGGCCTTGAAAGTTGCAATAATGTTGCTGATCAGAGAGCTCTCGGATTTCATCCAAAATATCTTAATTTGTCTTCTGAAAATGAACGATGGTCTTACGGGTTTGGAACGACATAAGGGTACTTAATGAACGAATTTTCATTTTTGGTTGAACTGACCCTTTAACTAACATATTAGGTAGCTAATCTTGCTAGCCTTCACTAGCTTGTAAAAACTCACCAATGTGGAGTGAAGCAATTTTCAAGTTTACTGTGACTTCACTGGATTTCACTTCAGGACTGTGGGTAGTGTATACTTCACTGGAAATTCCGCAAATAAACACAATCTATAAAAATAAAAATAAAAACATGAAATCATATTGGCGCATACATAGCTCTTAAGAAACACATAGCGTTTAACAACCCCGGAGCTATTTAACGTCTGTCTGAAAGCTTTATCAATGACATTTTCTATAGACATTTTGAATGCCATTTTTACTTTCAAAAGCAAGCACTTTTTCCTCAGACTCATTTCAGATAAAGCTCTAAGCACGTATCTGCTCTCAGCAATGGCCGAACGCGTGAATGTAAGACAAGGTGATATCAAAACTGGCCCTCATTAAAACGGGCGGACAGTACTACCGCATGCTGACTAGATGTGTAGAACAAACATGTCTATTAGCAGGAAAGGAGGTGGTGGCACCCTGCCAGGTCTAAATTGCTGCCTGAAAGTGTCTCCTTGCCATATGGGTTTTCCTGTAGTGCTGAATGAGACCCAGCGCAGGTTAAGATGTGTCAGATTTAACTGGGGATTAATTGGTACTGGGAATGGACTGGGCCATCTGTGCTATCAGTCTGTTCGTCTCCCCTCCACCTCCTTACGATCTCGGGGGCCCCTCCACAAACGCCCGTTCGCTATAGTGCTCTGAATGGAGCATTGTGTGTGTGTGTGTGTGTGTGTGTGTGTGTGTGTGTGTGTGTGTGTGTGTGTGTGTGTGTGTGTGTGTGTGTGTGTGTGTGTGTGTGTGTGTGTGTTCACCAGTAATAGACTGCTGAAAATCTCGAAATTGATTAGCTGGTATAATCTTTCTTGTGTATTCATTTCACTCTCTCTCTCTCAACTGCAACTGCCTCTGTCAAAAAACATTATGGAAAGTGGCCCTGACATTTTCTCCTGACAGTGTAAAAATCAACTCTGTCGCTTCCTTATGTAAAGAATGCCAGAGCTGAACGGATGGGCTCTGAATGTGAATATTCAAAAGGCTCTCTTTTGTACACATTGCATCATTTTATTACATATTGAATTTTAGGTTTTATCAAATCACTTGAGTCATTCTGACCAGAGCTTACATTATCATTAATGACAGACTATAGGCTGTAAAATTTCCATCTGTCAAAATTGTTTTAATTAGGGATGCACAATATATCGCCCACCTTATCGGTGTCGGTCGATATATGTTCGTTATTGTTATCGGCCCAATAAGGAAAATTGGCCGATATTTTAAAGCCGATAAATGGATTATTTCCTTCAGCTGAGACACTTCACTGTTCGCCATGGGTTTGAACTGCTTGAAATCTGATTAGAATCACTTCAAAGAGAGAAAAAATACAGTTAAGTGCAACATGTTGAGCCTGTCATATAGGCTACATAAAATCATAATGAGAACATTATAATTGTGTGCTTGGGATATGGCTTTTAATGGTGAAACTTTTGTTTTTGTAATCAGGCTCTCCAAAATTATACAAAAATTCCAGCCCGATCTCATGAAAGTACGTATCTATACGACGAATGTTATTTCTCGTGCCATTTATACGGCAAAAATAGTTTTCGCATGCATATGATACGCAGTTTTCGCGTGCATATGATACTTGATGTTTATGGCGTGTAATACGCACAAACTCCCCACCCCTAATCCCACCCAGGGGTTTTCAGTGCGTATCATATGCACGCAAAAAAAAAAAACATTTTTGGCGTATAAATAGTACGAGAAATAACATTCGTGGTATAGATATGCACTTTCATGAGATCGTGTTGGAAATTCGGATTTGGATTTATGGGCCAATATATCGGTTATCGGCATTCAAATAATTATCGTATCAATTTTATATCGGTGCATCCCTAGTTTTAATTTCTTTGATTATTATATAGACATGTGTCATTTGATGTATACATGTAGATTTGAAATCACCTTGACATAAACGGAAATCAACATTTTCAATAAATACAAATGGCTCATATCAAAATATAGGCTACAACGTATACAAAAGATTTAAAGAACTGAAATCATGGACGAGTTTACAAAAAGAACACTATTGCACATACTGTAAATAATCAAGCCAAATTAACAAATAGTTTCTTGTTAAATAAAATAAATACACATTACAATAAATTCTAGAATTTCTAGGATACCTGGCACCAGTAACACCCTGAATTATGAATAAATATACTATTAATAAATATATTATTTATTTTATCTAAACAAAAAAGCATTCATAATTTGAATAAAGAAGTTTATGAATACATTTTTGGTTAATGCATTCTCGGAGTCGCTAGGGTGTTCTGAGTGGTTTCCAAGGTGTAACTAGGGTGTGTTTTGTGTTTGCTAGGGAGTCCTGAATGGTTGCTAGGTGCTGATTCAAAACAGCCCATCAGTCTGTGATATTCTGGACCCCTTCAATGTAAATCTACGGGATTCCCCACCCTTTTCATCATCTGCCAGACGAAAATTGTAAATCTGACCACTTATAATAATGAGAGCATTAGGAAACCTCTAGTCATCATGCATAATTTGGGTCACTAACCTTAAGTATGAGCAATAGTAGTATAGCACATACATATTGTATGAAGTATGTTTATTTGAACGCACACAAACTATTGATATGCTAATCATTATGTAATGTGTGCTAATCACTCGAGTTATTATATTTAGCTCTCATGTGAATTCATGATCAACGGCAGACCTTAACACATGCACAGTCTCATTAATAGGCCGTGTAAGTTATGTACGCTTTGAAATCCGTGCTGATTTGTAAATGATTCTGGAAAACACAGCCTTGATGGGCAGCCTGGTTATCTAATGATATGGGTTTATGCAGCATCCAGGCTCTCTGAATGCATTAGCTGCTGGAGTACGATCTGTGGACCGCTCGAAATAAAGGCAGACCGCTGATATGCTCGTGGGCTCTGGAGAGGTGCACAAATGAAATAAATTCAGATCATAATCAAGAATAGCCACCCACGGTCTCTGGTGGAGATCGTAATTCACCTTAAAAAGTCTTAGATGGGAAAACCCGTCCACCGAGCACAGCGCAACACAGCAAGGTTTTCTAAATGATAATATGAGTGATTGTATAATTTAGTGTTTATTGTCTTATGCCAGAACCTAATAACCTGCAGAGAATTCATCCAAAGGCTCAGGGCTGTACAATCCAGAAGAAACAGCAAAATGTGTTTATATTATATTGAATAAATCATAATAAGTCCATTTGAACCAAAAAGGGGGGCATTACTGTCTGCTCATTTTAATAAACAATTTTTGACTCATGAAACAGACAAATGAGTCCATGAGTGTTGCATCTGGATCTGCAAATTGCGTCCTGCATTTTTAATCCGCTTCTGGGTAAAAAATGTTTTAATTTTTTGCAGTCTAATTAAATACTGGGGCTGCATCCAAATTCGCATACTTGTGGCAAAAGTAGTATGTACAAATTCACAGTACCAGGCAAAAAGTACCCGGATCACCTAATATTTCCGGCGAGATTCTGAAGTGTGCAAACAATGGACACTTTACTATCCCATGAGGCCACGGGAGAGGATTTGTGAATGGTAACGCACTGGTAGGTCACATGATAATGACAACATGGCAAATGTATACTAAACACATTCATGCTATAGAGAACATACTTTGTTAGCAGTAGCAAAGTAAGAACTTATTCAAAATCAGTAGCTACTCAAGAGACTATCACTGCTGACATTACACACAGTTCATTGGTCACACTGGAATGGAAGTCAAATGCATTGCATTATGGGATAGATTCTTCCATGCAAGGCTAAATCCGGATTAGCGTGCTAGCATACTACTTACAACTTCAACTATAAGAGATATGGCAGAAATAGTAAACACACTTTGCTCAGTGTAGTATATACTATAGCAATAGTGAGAATAATCTAGTATGCTATTCCTAATGAAACAAAAACTTTCTCCATAAATAAACCTTTTTGCAAGCAACATACAAATTGCACAAATGTCCTTATATTATTGTAGATGTATATTTTGAGACGCAACAGGCTGTGTCATTTACAGCTCAGGTCATGTTTATTGTCTCATACTGTAATGTCTCTGCATACAAAAGCTAACATCACCTTTGGTGTACTGCTTTTTCACTCATTCCCTTTTCACCATCTCACTCTTTTTGTTCCTTTTCAAAGGTTTAAAGATCACAGTTATTGAACCTACATCTGAAGACCAAATGTCTCAAAGTCATTTTGAGTGGGAAAATTTCATCCGCCTCTCAAGATTGTCATGTGTAGGGTTATATGATTACAGCTATTAAAATCTATGCAATACAGTTTCCCCGAATCCCTCCTACCCACGCGGTTCATGGGCAGGTCTCAGAGTTAACCACCGAGAATTAGATTGCAAATGTGGAAGCAAGGTAAAGAATGGGCTTTGTATACTGGCTTATAGGGATATTTCAGGCTGAAATGGAAATTCTGTCATCATTTACATTTACATTTAGTCATTTACACACTCTCATGTCATTTTAAAATGCTATGATTTTAATTAATCTGCAGAACACAAGAAGTTTAGAATGTTTAGAGTACTCTTTGCATGCAATAAAAGCTGTTAAGCTCAGAAGAAGAAAAAAATAACAGTTTCATAAAAGCATTCCATAAAACGTGTGCACTATATTCTACATTTCTGAAGTCATACAATTGCTTTCTGGGAGGAACAGGACGAAATTTAGTAATTGTTCAATGTAATTGTAAATCTCATTTACCTCTTAGGTCTTTTATTCAGCAAATATGCATTAAATTTGACAAATTACAGTAACAACTTTGGGGGAAAAAAGGATTTCGAAAAAATGCCGTTATTTTTAACTTTCTATTCATCGTAAAAATGTTTTTTTACCAAAATTCACACAAAAATATAAAGCGATCTAACTGTTTTCAAAATAGGATTTCTTGAGCAGAAAATCAGCATATTAGAATTATTTCTGAAGGATCATGTCACACTGAAGACTGGAAATCCAGCTTTGCATCACAGGAATAAATTACACTTTAAAATATATTAAAATAGATTTACAGTTTTCTTGTATTTTTGACCAAATAAATGCAGCCTTGGTGAGACTTTTAAAAAAGTGACCAACCACAAACTTTTAAATTATATTTAATTTACCAAAAAATGTGAATATACAGTATATTGGTTATACAAATGTTAAGGGGAAATTTCATTTTATAATTTTACAAACATTATAGGAACTTTACTTTTGAACGTTATCTATCCACTCTGAAACAAGTAGCAGAATTTAAAAAAAAAATGTTAGATTAACATCCAACTAAAAAAAAAATGTTACATGAACCATGTAAATGATGCTGTTGTGCTAATGTTTTGAAAACATTATTAAAGATAGAATACTTTGAACAAACAATCAATTAACGTTACTGAAATAATGTTTGTTCATTACTTGTTGAAAGAACATTAGCCAAAGTTTTGAGAATGTTTGAGAGGGAGGGGGAGATCATCTATTTTAAGAATGAATTTAAATAATACTAATAATTTGCACTGATAAATCATTTATAATAAATACATCAATATTCCATTTCTCATAAGATTTGTCGATTTATTTCATGGTGACTAAAGTACCATGAAGTGTCCCTCGGTTCCCTGACGCTCTCCTCACTAAGTGGCTTCACCGTGGACGTGTTTACCCAGAGGATTGCTTTGTCTGTGCTAATAGATGCCGTGTTATAAGTAGATGACCAGCTCAGTGTGTCGTGTCCTGGCTGCCCATGAGCTTTCTAATCCAGGGAAATGTGGGGGTCTGGCCTGATCTCTATTCAACGTGGCGCGGCAAAGGTCGCTTTCGTACAAGCCGCCCGTGTGAGCTTTCAGAAACAGCTTACGATGCTTCGGAAAGGAAATTGAAAAAGTGCTGTAATCCTCCCACCCCTCTGTGCCCAAACACACTTACGCCGACATACACACACACGCAAAAAACCAACACACACCTTTTGAACACACAGCTAGGAGCATGATTATACGAGGTTCTAATCCCTCCCGAATGTCCACCCTGCTGTCACCTTTGGAGTCCGAAGTTTGAGATTGTTCGGTGATCTCTTGCTGTTGCTGTTTACCATTAGATCCTCTTGTTTCCTTTGTCTTTCCCTCTCTTTAGTAGACTGTACTCCAAACAGCCTGTTGGTGGCTGATGCCAGCTCATGCTCGCCAGGCCCAGGGTACCGTCTCAAGCGCTAATCCGTGTGGATGTACCTATTTACCCCCTCCTCAGCGGGCGAAGCCTCCCCACCTGCCATAATAAACACTGACAAATTACATTTGTTAAGAATTCAAACAGCTCATTCCACCCCGGTGACGGGTTGAGCCAGCTTTCGTCGCGCTCTAATGACACCAGACTCCTTTGCGAGGGAACTTGGACTAAAACACAACAAATTACAACGTGACATAAAATCATTTCTAACAGGGCTGTTTTGTTCCACTCTTAAAGGTGAGCGCGAGGGTAATACGATTCATCAAGACACTATCCTTCCGTTCCGAAAGCTAGAGAGCTAGTGCCAATATGGGCAAGATGCTTTCTCAGGTCACCAGGCCGCTGTAGGGTTGCCTACAGCTGGGTGCGGTGCTACTTTAGCATTATTGATATACTATTGATGTATTTATGAATATTTTGAATTATCTTTAAGTTCATATTTTCAGTATTCATTTTAATTTTAGGTTAAGTTTTAGTAATTCAGTTGTGTACTTTTCTCATTTTTATTAGTTTTTATATTTAGCTTTAATTTATTTTAGTTTTAGTACTTCAACCTAAACTTATTATATTACACTTAGATGCCAACGTTTTTTACGTTTTTCATCAAATATTTTTATTTGATTTTATTTCAATGAACTGGCAGCATTTTTGATAATTTTTACAAAACTTTCATGGCCCCCATGTTTGTATGTTTGTATGCAACACTGCATATTGAGATTCTTTTCAGAAGGTCTTAAAGACATGTGTATTTTGTCTGCATTTAAAGATTTTTTCACTAATTTTAAGTATAAAAAAAGTTTCAAACGTTGCTTTGTGGAAGGAACAAGATGAAATTTAAGTCGTTATTCAATGTAAATCTCATTCACATTCAAAATGATCAAATGATTCTCTAATAATTCTGTCACTGTGTTCCATCCAGAGTCATACGTGGGATGTTTCCAATTTGACAATCTATCATGACATCTATGGAAAAAAAATGGGAATGTTAGCTTTGCAGGTGTTTGATTGTTCAGAAAGAAGTCTCCTAGAAACTAAATTAGAGGATAAACAATGCTATTGTGATGCTAGCATTTGTTCTGCAGGTGTATGATTACCAACAGAGAAATTCAGTTGCTGCGCTTTACACACCTGCAGCGTTTTATTGCACTTTTCCAAATGGGAAGTTTGAACAAATCCAACTTTCTAAGGTAAATGGATAAAATCAGATGTTTTGGGGTCCAACATTTCTATTCATCAAAAAAATTATTCACAGGAACAACATAGGAATAAATTACATTTTGAAATAAAATAAAACTTCCTTTAATTTGTAATAATATTTCACAGATTACAGTTTTACTGTATTTTTGATCAAATAAATGCAGCCTTGGTGAGAGACAAAATTTGTAAAAATTTCACTGACCTTAAACTTTTGAACGATAGTGTATATATACGAAGCAATATAAAGAATGTATATAAAACATTTATAATCAGCACTTTTGCATTTGGTTAAGGACACATAATATGCTACCGCAATGTTGCTTCTTTTATAAGTGAATTAGTGTCATTATGCAATGAAAAAAAGAAGGGTGAAAAAAGCTATATCTTTCCTCTCTATGTCCATCAGCAAAACAGTTATGCAAATATTTGAACTTTAAGAAATCGACTAATACAAAGGCAACATACGTTACTAAATATGTGTGTGTCAGAGTTTGAGAGAGCTTTTCTCGACTACTTCTAAAGGACCAGAAACCAGATCCAGCAGAGATATGTTATCGTTTGCGCATTTAACAATGTTTGTTCAAAACAAGCTTGTTACTTAGATTGTTGTAGAAGTGTAAAAAAAAATTGTCTGAGAGGCCACAGAGGCGCCCAACACAGGGATAATGAAAGCTCTTGCAATCTGCTAGATGCTTAATCAAGCTCACACACACATGCTACTACTCTACATTAATATCTGGTCACTGCATAGATCATGCAGAAATTCAGAGAATATGCAGGAACAAATTGCTAACTTCACACTAACTCTATGTAACGGAGGCCAGCTAGTAGTTGTTGTGAGTAAAACCTCACTCCTCTGATCTCAATAGGCGCTCTAGCATGATGCTAGAGGCTGCAGTCTTCAGCCTCCTTGTTAAAACGCCTGACTCTCACGCCAGAGACCCGGGCTCGAGGCCCGCACGGAGCGGGACGAGTAGGACCCGGGTGGAGGGGTTACATTGGTGCCGTGACCCGGGTTCTCAATAAGCGCTCTAGCGAGTGCGACAGATACTAGGCTGAAGTCTTTAGCCTTCTTGTTAGAGCGCCTGACTCTCATGCCAGAGAACCGCACAGAGCGGGGTGAGAAGGACCCGGGTGGAGGGGTTACATCTATATGGCAAAGAGAGAGTGACTGCATCAGAGAGAGATTGGAATATCGCATAAAACATTAAGAAGCTGCAGAATCAGAGGTGGAAAAATGTGGTTCAGGATCGGGCACCTGCATTGGCAACCCGTAGGTGGAAAAGTGGCATATGAGAGAGAGAGAGAGAGAGAGAGAGAGAGAGAGAGAGAGAAGCAGCTTTCTGATTGGCTGAGTCACACATAGTGAAATGAAGCCACTCTGATTGGTTTGTCATTGATTGTTTCAGTGGCCTTCTGTCCCCTGATGCATGATGGGAGGGCACTGACCCTTCTGACAGACATCATCTATCAGTATTAGCGAGCAAAGGGCAGGACGAACCCAACGAGGAGCTCGACAACGTTATGTCCAACCAAAGGATTCACACTCTCAAACACATTTGAGTTTCCAGAAGGTGACGAGACCCTTAACACAGATGTTGAATTCTCTCTCATGCTTAAAGGGATAGTTCCATTGCATTTCACTGTGACAAATAAAAACGTAAGAGATTTTACTGGAAACCAAGGCTGTGTTCGAAATCGCCCCATACACCCTTAAACAGGCCACTATATGAGGGGGCGGCCACTTGAAGTGGTGTCCGAAACCCTAGGGGACGTTATTGAGTGCTTCATTCAATCCCACAATAACGAGAGTACAACCGATGTGCGCTCAACATCTAGAAAATACCCATAATGCACTGTGCGACAGCCCTTCTGGCGCATACAATGTCCGAATTCCCTCACTCGTTTTATAGTAACAGTAACATACGTCACTGTTTTATTTCAATAGAGCAGACCTTATAGAAAACATCTGACAAAAGATGTGACATTTATGCTAATTCTCTCTAGCACACACCACATGTTATGAACTTAAAAAGTAAATTTTACTACCATTTAAAAGTTTTGGGTCAGTAGTATTTGTTAGTGCTTTGAAATAAGTTTCTTATGCTCACCAAGGCTGCATTTATTTGATCGACTAAAGAGTAAAACATTACCACAACGCTACCACGCTTTACCACACTAACCTTTTCCTCTGAATCTTAGTAGTGAGTCCATCTGACTCTTTTCTGTCAAAGTCTTTTTGACTTCTACATCTGTAAAACGTTTTTCTGCTCACTTGCACTCTCTCGCAGATCTGTTCAGCGCCTGTGCTCCTCTGTCCCCTCGGAGCCTGATCTCAGCTGCACGCTCTGGGAATTACAGGGTCAAGATTTCTGGCCTAAATGCAACAGACCCAGGGCTGAGCTTGGCCATGCAAGGGCACGGTGCCAAACAAACAGAGGCCACTGCATGTGTCAGCCAAGAAACAGAGAAAGCGCAACACAGAGAGAGGAAACACCACAATTCAATACAATTCAAGAGCCAAGAAAGATGTTTGTTGTAGCAAAACCTGAAAAAGCAAAGAACACTTAAAGGGATAGTACACCCACAAATTAAAATTCTGTCAGTAATTACTCACCCTCATGTCGTTCTAACCCCCCGTAAGACTTTTGTTCATCTTATAAACACAAATAAATATATTTTTTGATGAAATCTGAGATTTTCTGTCCCTCAGTTGAAAACTACACAAAGTTCATAGCCTAAAGAGATCGTAAAACTAATCCATATGAATTGAGCGGTTTAGTTAAAAATTTCTGAAGAGGCACGATCACTTTATATGATGAACAGATTGGATTTAGGCTTTTATTTATATGTAAACATTCATCAACTCACACATCAGTTGTGGTAAAATCTCGTTCACTTGACATGCGAGAACCAACAAAGTAAATTTTCGTGTTACGTTGCACGTTCGAGCTTCCGCAAGAGGTTTGTTCTCGCACATCTAGCAGGTTTGGTTAAGCTTCTGTTTATGTTCGCTGATCACTGTTTATATGTGATTAAAAGCCTACATTCAATCTGTTCATCATATAAAGCGATCGAATCTCTCCAGAAAATTTTGACTAAACCGCTTGATTCATTTTACGATCTCTTTATGAACTTTTTGAAGAGTCAAAATTAGCTTGGACTGTCCTCAATGGAGGGACAGAAATCTCTCAATTTAATTAAAAATGACTTCATTTGAGTTCCGAAGATGAACAAAAATCTTACGGGTTTGGAACGATTTGAGGGTGAGTAAATGATGACAGAATTTAAAAAAAAAAATTGGTGAGCTAAAACCCTTTATATAGGTCCGAAACACAATCGAATCGAAGAAATTTGACCTTTTACGAAGTTGCAGAGTGTGGTTGATAAGAGTACAAGTCAAAGCCAAAGCAAAAGGGACGAATAAAGAAAACATATTTTGAAAAGCTTAATCAGATTGCTAATGACAGCTCGGTTAATTCGCTGACAGAAGACCCCATCACTTCATGCGAGAGTGGAGGAAGGCAGAAATAAACATTTCTACAGGCTTATACACAGTCTGACAGTAAGTGTTATTTAAAGAAGCCCAATTAAGCATAATTCAGTGCATAATGTGTCTATCTACTCTCATTAATTTGAGTTTATATTTAAAGGGACTTATGATCAGATGTGACACATTCACCCACGCACAGAGAAAGCGGTCACTTTGTTAAAGGGCAACGGTGTCCTCTTGTGGCTCATGAGCAACACTACAGCTCAAAGAAATGAGTTAAATCCAAATCGTGCACTAAAAGTCCTGAATATGCATTATTCAAAAAATGTTTTAGAAAATGTTTACATAAAAGTGCAGAGAAGAAACAGTTTTGTTCATAATTTGAGGTTAAAATGCAACTTGACCATGGCATATGTCTGAGTTGACTAACTTCTATACAGACTGAAGAATGTGGCACTACTGTAGTGTTTGATTTGACACGACCTTTGACGTCAACAATAAAATATATTGCATCCAATACATCCAGCCTCATTAAGCAAATGCAGGTGTTTGTCTCGTTACAACCTGCCTCAACTGAGCGAATACAAGACATCTGCACAACTTTGATGCATATTTCATGAGTGCACAAGGGTGCATGCTAATGAGCTACTGTAATCTGGCTGTTTTTGTAATTAAGAAACCGTAATGATAATTTGACAAGGGCAGGGGACTGACTTGTAAGTGCACTAAACTGCACACTACCAGTATAAAAAACACAGTGAGACTCCAAACTCCACAGAAATGCTACATTATATTTCTCAAATATTTCTACATTATTCAAGAAATGGCTTTAAAGTTGAGAGAAGACATTTGTAAACCCTCCAAATTGCACCTTAGATGAAATGTTTTAACTTAAACAATGCTTTGTAAAGCATCATTCAGTCTATAATCAGGCGGACCAAGGCAATTCAGCACCATCGCATTGTCTCTGGAAGCAAATTTGCTTTTTAAACCATTTTTACTGGCACTTGAAAAAATGCTTGTTAGCCTACTTATTGAATTACTACTAGTGGATCCAAAAGTGTTTGCACACTTAAAATGTATGCATTTTAATTTAATATCAAACCACATTTTGTATTTTTAAATCATTTATTTTCTTTTTTTAAATAAATACATTTATTTTAAAGAAAGATAGCCACAAGCACATTCTACAAACTACTTCTAATAAAATAGTCACTGAAAAGTTGGTTAAAACCCCCTTTGTAAAAATGGGTAAAAGTGAAAGTCTCAAGAATTATTTGTTTGCAGCAGGGTTATTTTAGTATCACAGAGATTATTATCATTTTGATTATTAGTGTTTTTGTCATTTCTAATCGTTTTTTCTGTATTTATATGATTTTATTCGTTTTTATTTCAGTTTTAGCACATCAAATTAAACTGAATGAAACTGAATTATTATTATTTTTTTAAATAGGTTCAAGTTGTATTAATATTTGGTTTTATTTCGAGTCACAAATTAATTTTTTTATGGTTTTAGTTTTAGTTAACTATAATAACCATGGCCGGTCTGCAGTTTTGATGTTGTTACCTAATGCAATGACATCTATACATTTTAGGCGTGATTAAGGTGTCCAGATACTTCTGAGGTCACTGTGGCCATTACTGCAGAAATCTAGATTTGTTTTTCTCACAACTTTGTTTAAAATACTTTATTCATTATTATATGTTTTTAATGAGATTAAAGCTAATAACCTAACTAATGAAGGCATGCAGAGAACTTGATGTAAACAAAATACTAACTTTAAAACCGTAATCACTTCTCAAGTGTTTCTAAAAACAAAACAAAAAACTTAATAAAGCACATTAATAACCCACCCACACCATTTTAAAGGCCATCCATCTACAGTCATTTCACAGAGAACATCAGAAACCTACACTTTAGAGTTAAAAGTTTTCATTCTACTTCGATGTAGAGCTGAGAAAATGAGTTGAACCTTATCAGAAAAGGTTGGTTTTGAGTTAAAAATCGTTCTGGGAAGCCAAACATCCCACTGACGTGCCGCAGGGCGTCCGTTCATGTACTGTATCGTCTGATTACAGTAATCTCCCCACAGCCTGTGTCTCTCACACACACTGTTATTATTTAAGACCTGCGGAGATAATAGCAGCCGTGCTCGGAAATGGCTGTGTGTACATCTTTCCTCCCGGGGGCCACTGGGGCTCCTAACCTGAGGGAGCAGGAGTGTCTTTCCTCCTCTCTATTGTGCTGTTTGTCTTCGGTGGTCTATCTCTCTGTCTATCTGACTGGGTCCCTGTTGAATAGGGTCAGAGGTTCCTTCAGCCTTTACCATTTATCACAGCCACAGAGCTGATATCTGGGAAGTGGGGGGAGGGGTGTCAATCTCACGTTTCCTTTTCCTGAGAAAACACCGGCTGCTCGTCCCCTCCCGTGGCCCCCAAAATCCAGTCCAATCCAGCGGGTCAGGAGCGGATTTATCCCGCTAATGAATCCAACCTGAGCCCACAAACACAGGTAGCCTCACAGGTCACCAGCCAGTAATTGGATAAAAGATCATCATCAAAAGCTATTACCACTCATGGCCAGATAGGAGCACCATGGTCGGCCATTACAATGAGACGGGTATAATTAATCCACTGTGCTCTTCAGACACCCAAAAGAGCTCATTTTAATTCAACATCAAGGATTAATTCAACTAAAACAAGCTGGAAGCTAAAAAAAAGAAAAAAAAGAAGGATGTGTGCGATTAGACGTATGGTCATATGGAGATCAATGGAAAATCAACTTTATTGGAGGGCATTTCTTTTCTTTCTCCACACTTTAAACTGGAAAATGTAATATATATATATATATATATATATATATATATACTCTCTAAAAAATGCTGGGTTGTTTCAATCCAAATTTGGGTCAAATATGGACAAACCCAGCCGTTGGGTTAAATTTTTCAATTTAAGATGTTAACCCAACGGTTGGGTTCGTCCATATTTGACCCAAATTTGGGTTAAAACAACCCATTATTTTTTAGAGTATATATATTTAAACAAAGAAACATTATATATAAATAAATATGAAAAAAATTATATATATATATATATATATATATATACCAAAAATATTATTCTGAATATACAGTGGGGCCATACTGACTGAGACCCCACTGAATATAATTTGAATACATACACACACACACACACACACATTTATATATATATATATAATATTAATATATATTTAAATTGTTAAACTGAATCTCTTTGGTGAGTTTTTGTGAATTAATGATTTTTTTTTAGTCTAATCTTTTCAGTGAATCATTGATTCAGTTCACACAACCTGTCTGAATGATTCGTTTATTAATCGGACTGGTTCTATTGTAGAATTCAACTCATTGATCCATTGCTAAGGTTAAAATGACCTAAGAGTGTGTAAACAATGACAGAATTTAAACTTTTACTTTAAACCCAGTGACAGACAGTCCGGACCGCGGTGTCCAAATCAAATAACTATAACGTCCATAATCCTTATCTCAGTTTCAGAAACGTGCACTCGCACAAAATCATGAAGCAGTGGGGCTCCAAATGTCTGGTTACATTTGATTACTTCAACAACTAATCTAAGAAATAATTAGTGTAGGTGAGCAGTATGTGTTGGGTCATGAGCAAAGCCAATCAGACAGGATGAACATCCATCCAATCGTGATGAGACAGAAAATGAGGTCACGATGGCGCAAACAATCGAAACAATTATTCTACAGCTGCTGATATTCTATCTTTTCAGAGCGCGATAAGAAGCCCCACATGAGGGTGGGTTTATTGATCTGGGTGGAGTGTGAGATGTCTGATCATTGCAATAGTCATTATGCATGGGCTGGTTTCCCCCCTGCACTTATTAAGCTGCTTCGTTTTCTACCTGTTTCCATCAGAGCTCATTAAAAAACAATGCAGAAGGCCTGCCTATCTCAGCGTGCTGGTTGACTGCACTATAAAAGTCAAGAACTCATCACTTCCAGTGCTGCGATAAGCCCACGGCACAAATTGAAACCGCTTTGATTAGGCCTTGTGGAAGGCTCTCTCTCTCTCTCTCCCTCTCTTTTTCCAATGGGCTGCGTATCAAATCTCCCCTGAGGGTCGTCTGAGATGGATCCATGCCAATCCTTTGGCCACAAACTACTCGGGTCCTTTCAGAACATGACCTGTGGTGCACACACAAACTAACAGTGTGAGGTCCAGTCGTGGCGGCCTAATGTATTCAAAAGCCCTCTGGCGGTGTGCTGTGTGCATAAATTATCTGAGGTGAGGAAGTCAGACTGGATGTTGAATGTTGACGTCTTTGGATTTCTGCAGCCTAAGGGCTGCTCGGGACCGACTTGATGTTGTAAACGCCTTAAAGACCTCCCAAACTTTCTTGTGTCAAGGATGGATTTCTCTTTTCTAATACTGGGTGTGTGGAGGGGTTATTTGTTTGTAATATTTTGTTGGTTCTCTCTTGTTTTTGCATGTGTATATAATTTCTTTGTATGACATCCTGTCCAAAAAATTATGTCCGCACAATTTGGCACGTTTCATTAATTTGCGATATCCCAAATAAAACTATTAACTCCACAATATGCTTGTTACAAGATGTAATATTTTCTATGCCAGACATTGCTTTTGGCCACTACAGTTTATTAAGTTTAGTATTTTTAGCTGTTGATCCGTTTCTGCTTTGGAACCGTTTAAATGAGCTCTAAATAAATTAGAATTGAATGAATTATACCTAGTTTTATATTGTATAAATCAGCAGAGAGACAATTTAGGGTTTATTGTTATTTTGACAAGGTATATTATTACTTTTGAAAGGTATTACGGCTGCCAACATGAAAATGTACAATTATTTTTCCTGACATTATTGAAATAAACATTGCTTATTTAATTTCATACAATATTTGGACTACTGAAACCTTTACTGAGAACTGTAATTGAAAAAGAAAACTGATATATAACTACAAAACAAAATGAATAATGTGTGGAGAATAAACTGACACTGATTGTACAAAATGGTAGTGGGGTGTCATAAAATTGTCTCCATGGTTACCACATTTTACTTTCAAATAAAACTCTTAAGTGCCGTAAAGCTTCCTGTGGGACTTGTCTTCCTGTTGTAGGCACCAGACTGACAGCCCTTAAACACTCTGCATGCATTCATTTAGTTTTAGCATAATGCTCTTTTCTTTATTATTATCATGTAGAAGAGCACAATTACCTATTCCAGTGTGTGTGTGTGTGTGTGTGTGTGTGTGTTTTTACTGATGTGTGTTTACGGTAAAGTGTGTGGGAGAAGTGGTCCGGATGCAAATCATGCATGGGATTTGCATTTAAAACAGTTGCTGATAAACAAGCAATTTCACTAAAACTGGGGAGAAGACACAACATTACATGGATTCACTGCGGCAGCTTTTCTCACTGCTCCAGATAGGGCAGATACATATTTTGTATAAATATAAATGCAGTGACCCTAAAACCAATTTCGACACTTATGCCACTTAAAAATGCATGAATGTCTGCATTATGAAAGTGTGCTTGCACTATCCTTCCTTCCAAGAAATGCCACATGGATTTATATAATTCAATGACATTTATACATTTTTAAGTGCGGCCTAAAGATTCAATAGCCTACAAATATGCCTGGTTTCACAGACAAGGTTTAAAGGAATAGTACACCCAAACATTTCAATTACCCTCATGTCGTTCCAAACACGCAAGACTTTTGTTTATCTCCGGAACACAAATAAAGATCTTTTTGATGAAATCTGAGAGCTTTCTGTCCCTCCATTGACTGCTACGCAACTACCACTTTGGCCCTTAGAAAAGTTCATAAAGAGATCGTAAAACTAATCCCTATGCACAGCTTCACTACTTCCTGAACTTAAGCAGGGTCCTTTGTTTCCTGTCTGCCAGGATTGGCCAAACTGATTAATCCAGGTGTGTCTGACCAACAACAATAATCAGACACACCTGGATTAATCAGTTTGGCCAATCCTGGCAGACAGGAAACAAAGGACCCTGCTTAAGTTCAGGAAGTAGTGAAGCTGTGCATAGGGCCTATTGAGCGGTTTAGTCCAAATTTTCTGAAGAGACACGATCGCTTTATACGATGAACTTAGGCTTCATGCATTTATCTTCTAACTGAGAAGACAAGCTCGTCATAACCAAGTCTTTAAAATACAGTAAGTGGGACTGAATCGGCAAACCACAAGCTTTTCCAACATCATCAGCATTTGCAATCAATACAATACCGAACACATGAGCCAACATCTGAACGTCCATGTCAGGTCAGGACCACCACTGACCCGCTAGCTAGAAACTTTCCAACTGTTACTCCTTCCCATAGTTAATGTTACAGTTCTGCAATCTAGACAAGGCCTGGTACTTGGCACAGCTGGGCATCTTTTTGGTATGTAAATGCAACAGACTGGAAGGATTGCAGGAGGTTTGAATCCCCCCGCCAGACTCGACTGCCACGGGCTGTTTGTATATCTGTTCTGTGCACTACAAGGGGCTTGTCTGGTTCCCTGCCAAACAGAAGCCCTGACAAAAAAAAAAAAAAAAAAAAAAGCAAATACAAACATACAGTATCTTTGTCGCCACACATACATTATTCAAAAGACCAGGGCGGCAAAATGAACTCAATGGACCCCAAAATATAGCATAATCATAGTCTAAAAACGCTGGACTGCTGAGAGATCAGTCAGAATAAAAAATAGGCAAAATCAGATTCCCATCTGTAAAGGACGGAGAGGTGGAAACTTACCCCAGAGGATGAGGTTATTCTGGGCCGCAAGTGTAGATTTCTTTCCCACACCTACTCACAGATATGAGGAACCTCTGCTTCTCCTCTGGTGCTTCGAAAAGCTCTCACAGGATTGACTTCATCACCTTTAGGGTAAATAATATACTGTTAAACACCAAGTGACATCATCTGAAGCTGCTATTTTTGTTTCTATCTGTATTTTACTATGGACAAAGTATTCAAGGAAATCTGTAAATAGCAGGTGTGTTCTTTGACCTTCTTACTATAATTCTAAATGTGGTCACATACAGTTTAATCCAGTCTAGAAAAGCCTGTAGTTTTAGGCATTGGCAAATCTAACTACTTTTCTCAGAAATGCTCAATGTAGCATCATACTAACTCCAAAACAAAGTTAAAAAAATGAAGGACTCATTTTGTCAGTGTACACATTGGACTACAGCCAAAAGGGCTTTTTACACTGACTTAAACACACTATGGCTCGGTTTCACAAACAAGATTAAGACAGGATTAGGCCTTAGTTCAATTAGGACATTTAAGTAGATTTTATAAACATTAGTCTCTTGTCCGTGAAACCAGGGTAAATGTTAGTGGTTCAGCTACAGTATTATTTAAAGATATACATCATATCTAAATCAATATAATAAATTATCCAGTGACGCTAGTAGAGTCGCACCATGCAAAAATGCAATGTGATACTTGATATCAAAATAATTAATTAAAATGGCGTATATTGATTGAATAAACCTGTCCTCCGTGGTTCCAGTTCTTGGTTCTTTCCGACAACGAAGCACTTGAATGAGATGAACTCGTAATCGCGACATGAGAAGTGGGAAGTAGGAAATTTCCGATAGCACGTGAAAGCAGCATTCTGCAGTGCTAAGCTGACTGACCTAAATTTCGGTAAACTCCACAAACCATTGGTTCATGATTATTTCATAGGAAGCCTGAAAATGTATATAGTTAGTTCAATTTCATCCTCAACTCCTATAAATCATAGGTGACTTTGGAAATAATCAGTATTAAACATCATCACTTCAACGATAAACAATAAATAAAGAAATGAAATTTTCTGAGGAAAGTGCACCACCTGCCGGTGTGATCTGGAAAGTGGCAGAAGTGAAGAGCACAGTCAAGCAAAACTATGAGAAACGTGTATTTGAACACTGTTGATTTACTTCTTGGAATTTAAAGTTGGTAAAGGTCAGATTTAAAACAATAGAAATGGGTTACAAACAGTATTTAGAGACTTTCTTTTCAAAAACACTCACTCAAAGAGCACAGTCAGCTTCACATTAGCATTCACACAGACAAAAAAGCAGTTTGCGGAAAATAAATAACATCAGGTATGAGAAATTACATCATTTTAAAACTGAACCTGACAGCAAGATGAATATGGAAGAGCTGAACATGGGCTTTTAATAAAAAAGCCACAATTTTATATGATTCATCATCAGATCAATTACATTCATGAGCAAAGACCACCAAACCGTTTCACCAAGCTACAAACGCTAACAGCTGTCAATCGCTCTGCATATGAACTAAAACACTCAATAGCTAGCCTTTGAAAGAGAAAAACAACCAGCAGATATGTTTAACCTCTGGGTAAGATCAGATAGTGATCTTTCAATTCAATAACCATCACTCAAAAAGTAGAAAAAAAGATGTTTTGCCAACGACGAATTCAGAAACTTCGTCAGCAGAAGAAAAGAAAAACACTGATTTATTTTGCTCTCCAACAGAGGATACTAACAACCTGTAATTTTCTCAATGATCAATAACTTGCAAGGATTCATTTTCAAGTCAGAACTCAAAGAGGTTGAACAACAACCAATCTCAGAGAACGTAGAACACAGTTTCTAGTATTTTGGTACCAATGTCTTATAGTGGTGCAGAAATGATAAAACTGTTAGGATGGATTCTAGGATGTCCAGCGCCAGCAGGCCACCTTCATCCGATCCCAGACGGCCCCCATAGAATCAATGGCCGGACGCACGTCCAGGATGGAGAACTGGTAGGTGTCTTTATCGATGTCCCCGTCGTAGTAGTCAATGACATAGCGGACTTCCTTTCCGCACCGATCTACGATCCAATCATGTCGGTCGAACGGCAATTCATATCTACAGAGAAAGTTAGCAGAGAGAAATCAAGCACTCTGCAGTGTTTTAAACACAGCATGAGAAGGATCCTTTGGGATTCACTTTTATATATCTCACCCCATCCAGTGACGTATTCTGGCTCTGGGTGAAAACTCTTTGGCTTTGCCCCCGAATCTCTTCAGAGATGGACCGCATGGACACTCGCTGCCAGAAACAAACATGTGTTTGAAACTAACAGTAGTCTAGGGCGCTATGATCATTCTTGCATACTTGGCAGTTTGTAAAAACAAAGCAGATCACACTCCCAGTGACCATCAAATGACAAACAGAAGGCGACTAACACAATATTATCACCTCGTTTATCTGGCAGCAACAGGGCTGCAGAGGTGATGATGCAGCTTTTATTTGTGTTAACAATATAAAAACTGCATTGGAACACATTGTAGTACAGCACAAAGTCTGTTATACACACCAAGGCAGCATTTATTTAATCAAAACTACTGTTAAATATTTGAATTATTTAAAATCCCTTTTCTATGGAAACTCGTTTCCACCATGAAATAAAACATTTAATTGCGGCTTTTTACCACACAATTCAGAGTTCAACAAACAAAGTCAGATTTTTGAGATAAAAAGTCACAATTACCTGTTATCATTTTGAGTTTATATCTCGAGACATTGACATTCCGAGTTTATGACTTAGTTTCTCAGAATTGAAAAAAGTCAGAATTGTGAGATATAAAAGCAAAAAAATGTCCCTATCAATTGCGAGTTTATATCTCACAAATATTTTTTTCTCAGAATTGTGAGATTCACACTTGGAATTGTGAGTTATAAAGTCTGAATTGTGCGATTAAAAAGTCCTAATTACCTTTTATATTTTATATTCCGTGCCGCAAACAAGCTTCCGTAGTTTTCTATTTTTCTATTTTGAAATATAATTTATTCCTGTGATATATTTTTTCAATATTCTTTTATGAATATAAAAGAACAGCATTCATTCGATTATAAATGTCTATAGTGTCACTATTGATCAGTTGAATGCATCCTTGCTGAATAAATGTATTAACTTCTTTCTGTGAGTATCATACAGTAAAGTGATTTCGGTCACTGGTCATGTGAAAATGAGAGTTGTGTTGCAGTCACCTGGCATGAAGGGCTTCCCACTTCAGGATTTCCTGCCAGGCTTGATCGTTGTTACGATTGTGGATCTTGATTATATTGGACATGTCTTTGGGATCAAGACTGTCATCCTTCCAGCGCCACCTAGCAAAACAACAAATAGCAATTAGCTGTTAACAGTAATTCATGACAACAACAACAACAAAAAAGCATCAGCATGTCTTGCCTGCAAAGTACCTTAAACAATAGCTCTGTTCCAAAACTGAGTGTCCTCCCTACATAGACAACATTTTTAAAGAATCATAGGCACACTCCTGACATTAAGGCTGTTTCAAAAACAGTACTCAAAAAATCATAAGACACAGACTTTGACCAAATAGCATCTAACATTCCTGCCCAGATAAAACAATCTGTGAGCATAATGGAAACATTTATATGTTCACATATATATATATATATATATATATATATATATATATATATATATATATATATATATATATATATATATATATATATATATATATATATATATATATTTATTTAACTTGTGTTTTTTACATATTTTAGACACTCTAACTCACACACACACACTCATATATATATATATATATAGTATTTTTTTCTTTTTTCTTTTTAGTAAATAAAAAAGTATGTTTTTATTTAATCATTTATGAATATATATATATATATAGTTCAAAAGATATTTATACTTTTATTCAGCAAGGATGTATTAAATTGATCAAAAGTGATAAGATTATTAGAAAGATTTCTGAAGGATTATGTGATGACACTGAATGACTAAAGGCAGCTTTGCAATCACGATAAATTTCTTATTTTAAATTAATTAAATTAATATTTTAAAATATAATAAAATAGAAAACAGTTATTTTAAATTATTATTATATTCACATTATTACAGTTTTTACTGTATATTTCCCCAAATAAATGCAGCATTGTGTTATAATCTTATATAAGCATAAGAGACTTCTTTCAAAAACATTAAAAGAATCGTACTGACCCCAAACTTTTGAATGGTAGTGCATACGCCCTAGCTCATGCACAACCATTGTTGTTGTCTCTTTCTTGACTATTTTTTTCTATCTGGGTAATCAAGTTACAGCACTCACAGACTTCCTGAAACTAAGCCAAATGACACATCAGCTCTCCAAATCATGAACAGCATGTTGTAAAACGTGGATTTAGGAATCTTTCCACAAGCGTGTACTTTTGTGCAGCACGCCGAAACTCACCCCTTCCGCAGCATGGCGTTCCAGAACATCTGTTCAGAAGGATAGACCCAGTTCTGTTCTGCGCCTGATCGAGGGATTTTAGACTCCTCTCTTTTGATGGACAAAGGGAATGGCTGGTCCGGGGCGGGCACCTGGTTTGGAGGGGGCATCTGTGGTACACAGAGAAGCAACATTATCACACATAAGCCAAAAATCAAAAAGAGCATCATCTTATTCAGGGAAGTGCCCAGCTCACCATGTTTGTGGGGTCGACGGCTCCTTCAGAAGCTCTCATGGGACATTCGACAAACTCGTACGCTCTCTCCTGGTGTGCTGGGCTGGCCGGAGGCGTCTGAGCCTGATGCATCGGGCACTCAGGAGGAGGAGGAGGAGAGCCTGGGTTTATATTACACATTACAAATTAGTACATACAGTCCTCTGATATACAGCTCATGATAACAGATGGAGTATGACTCACTTTTAGGGATCTCTTGATGCATGGGACACCCAGGGGGTGGAGTCGCCCCACCAAAATGAGCCGCTGACATTGCAGACTCTGCCCGGATATTGGGGGCAAGACTGGATACGGATGCACCCATGACAAACACCAGTGCTGAAGAGATGAAGGACACCCTGTTGCATCATTACTTGTGTTATGCTGTTCAACATCTTTATCACATTACTTTAAATATTTAAAAGTATGTGAACTGTCCCTTTAACATCATTCAGCAATATACTTTTAAATATTTAAAGTAATGTGATAAAGATGAAGGACACCCTGTTGCATCATTACTTCTTGTGTTATGCTGTTCAACATCTTTATCACATTACTTTAAATATTTAAAAGTATATTGCTGAATGGGGACAGTTCACATTGACTTCCATAGCATTTTTTTTTACACTATGGAAGTCAATGGGGTCCATCAACTGTTTGATTACCCACATTCTTCAAAATATCTTCTTTTGTGTTTAGCAGAAGAAATAAGGTTTGGAACAACTTGAGGGTGAGAAAATTATGACAGGTTTTTTTTTATTTTTAGGTGAACTATCCCTGTAATCTAATAGTTCACAAACACACACACCCCCACACAAATATACAAATTAAATTCATTGTTTATTCATACTCATGTGTTGTAAAGAGCTGTAGACTTCTGACTAAAAAAGGACCATATAGTTTCCAAAAAATAGTCAATTTGATCATATTCAATCTTCTGCTCTTAAGTCTAATTTGTGGGGTTTTAATATGTGCATCAAATTTGGTGTGTTGTTTTTAGTTATGAAAAGAAGTGACATTTGGAAAAATTTATGTCAAACCTCATGTAAGAGTTTGAAGTGTCATGTTTGAATATAGGCAAAATATCTATCCCTCATGCTAAGCTATCATAATGTTTCAGATGACTTAGAATATATGGCACAGATGGTATGAACCATTATAGTGCTTTTTATGGTCATTTTTGAAGCTGGTCACCATTCAATTTCATAGTTTGTAAAATAACATCGTAAATATTCTGTCATACACATTCAGAACAACATTACAATGTTGTCTCGGGTGAACTATTACACCTTTCACTATTCTTAAAAGTTATCTTTAAGCGACAAATCCTAAAATGTAAGAGTTACAAAAGAAGTTATATAACATCATCCATACAGTCATGTAAAACAATGTAACTGAATACCAAATCACATATTCCACTACAAACTTCATTATAACAACCAGCTTTTTAAATATCTTCACATAACAATCTCGATTCCTGGAGGTCTACAGATTTGATAGCATAACTCACCTTTCTGTGGCTCTTATGTGAGGATCGGACGCTCTGCAATGTCAACGTGAACGTGCACCGCTACTTCCGTTTCACCCAGCATGCAATGCGCGCGGGGCGGGACGAATGCGTAGCTCATGAATATTAATTAATCAAAGAGGAAAACATTTTATTTATTCGTTTATTTAACTTTTTTTCATGGAACATATCTTTTTTAATTACAGTCCTTACATTAAAAAGAAATATGTGAAATCTTTAAAAGCAATCTCCGTTCTGTGTGCTTTCTAGTGCACTAAAACTATGCTTTTGTTGTAAAAAAAAATACATTATTTAAATGATAAAAAGGAAAGGCATATGCCTACAAACCGAACTGAAGGAGGAGAGACATACAAAATGATTATGGATCAAAATGAGCATATTGCTTTATTGAGGCAAATGGCATAATGTGACAAATTAAGGTGAAATAATAAACATGTTCAAAAATAACTTGTCATTCCTCATGTACATGCACTTTCCTTCAGTATGTGGGAACATGATCCCTGTGGCCACTGTAAGAACATATGTAAACATTTACATGGCAACAATTTCCTGTGATGGTATGGAACAACGTATCAGCAATAAAAACACATACAGTCATGATATTGTGCATCTCCACATTTCATAAACCAAAAATAAATGCTGAATACTGAGGGTTTGGACCTTTATGCGTTGAAAGGATTCCACAAAAAACTATCAGAACTGGAAAAGTACAATTCAATATTGTCTTGGCAAAATAACAAACAAACTCTTGAATGACATCTCGGTCCATAGATTCATAGATCAATCCTGTCTTGGAAATGACCTAGCAACGGCTCATTACAATGAATAAACTGTCTTCCCTTGATTTCCTTTGCTTGCTTCATATTATATTTGAACAGTGTTATAATGCCTGTAGGCCGAAAATATACTGAAACTGTTGGTGTGTAAACCACTTACTTACTTAATATGCTAAATTAAGAACAGACTTCAAACTGACATTCTTACTTCTGACCTTTGGTTGCAACATTTGTGAGAACTAAAAAGATAAAACAATCAAAGTGATAATCATTCATCCTTTACATGACTATACAATGAACCATGTGGTATAAAATGACACTAGAAATAGTAAAGAAAAGATGTTTATTGAAGAAAACAAAAAGGCATTTTAAGTGATTGAATGCAAAGGCAAAAATCACAACATGGATTCCTGTATAACTCGTGCCAATAAAAGACGATCCTTCATAGGTCTGTCTCTCAGAGTAACGCATTTCAATATTCAAGTACCAAGTTCAATAAAAACAGAACCGATTTCAAATTGTTTCCACGCAAATCGATGTAAGCCATCTCTAGCCGTCTTTCATAAATCAATAAAACTGCTCATGCACTCGCATCTGTGCCGCCACTGAATGCATGTGTGTACAGCATGAATATTCTACACTATATTGTCTTACATAGTGACTATGAATTTTAAAATGAATTCATATAAGTATCTCTGTATTGTGAAATCTCTCATATGCTGTATATCTACTCCGATACATTGACGATTTGTATATCTCTGTTAAAAAATAATAAATATGTCGTACAAACATTACCATGCCTTCCCAGTGTAAAACTGGTTCAATAAATTAGATACGATGCAGGAAAACTAATCGACACCGGCGCCGAGAACTCTTCGGCTCGAACATTCATGAGCTACACATAAAGCTCTTTTGAATTTCCTTTTAAAACCCATTTCCAAATCAAAATCGATCATTTAAGTTCAGTATTAATCGAATATACTGTACACGAAGGTAATTAAAATTATTATTGTATGTTCAATAAAATTTCTATGTACAACGCAAACATTCAGAGAACAACATTGCCGCATGCAATTAACTGTACAGTGCGAACAAATCTTGACGTCTGTTTCGTGGAAACACAACGGAATCCGAACGGAATCTGGAGCGAGTGTAAACCGATTTCATTCTTAAAACAGTTTCGTATACGTGTAAATCGCAATGAGAAGAGTTCACTGCTCGTATCTGGTATGCATATAAAATATTTTGGCTATTTAAACCCACATTTGACCACATCGACAGAAGTCAGATCGCAACAGTCCATCATTTCCTCAGATAAAATATCGAATACGTCGCAAGTACAGCATGACGGCGGATTTTCCCAAGAGATTCGTCTTGAGTACGCTGATCCCGGTCGCTGCTTTTCCTCGCTTAGTGCAGTGCAGTTGTGTGGATGAAACGTTCACAGTCAGTATGCGCGGCTTTGAAGTAAACGTGAACATCGGGTGACTCACTGACCGCTTGGCCACTTTGCACAGTACAGTGATTGAGGGAGACGGACTGAACTTTGATGAATAAATAACGTGGTTTACCTGCCCACAGTTTGAAATTAGAAACATACAGTAAAATACAGTCAGCCGGTGGTCTTGTACAGTGCATCGTTTGCACATCTGGTGTACAGTCTCGAAAAACAAACACAATAAAAGTGGGCGGCCAGTCTTTTCTGGTGTACTAGAATCTCTATTTGACACTTTGTCCGAGTTTCAGGTCTTAACTCTGGGAAATATTGCTCTGGGGTGGTTTTCACTACCATGCAATAGTGTCCACTCCCTTGAAGACCGTCAATATGACAACGACCCTGTTTGTGAACAAAATTCGAATGTCCTTCGAGCCCTCAATCGGTTTTTCCATTCTCCTGGATCTCAGGTTTGAGCCTCCGGCTGGATCGCAGGACTTTGTAGCAGCCGCGGGCGATCTTATGCATCCACATGACGTTCATGATGTCCAGACAGATGCTGGAGAAGATCCAGGCGCTACGGCCACCGAAGGTGACCATATAGTAGGCCTCCGTGCCGTACACGGAGAACATTCGGCTGTAGTATAGCGGCATGACAGCGATCCGCACCAGGAAAAACACAGCCGCCATCAGGACCCCGTTAGCCATGTTGGGCTTGGACACTTTGGGGTAACCTAACACTTCAAAGAACCAGCTGGAAAACACAGGTGAGCAAAGTGACACGCTGTAAAGTCATTTACTAACACAACATTTCTGTCATTTCTTATTAAAGACAGCATGAAATGGCATTTGATACATTTAATTAGGGATGTCCTAAACTATTTTTTGTGCCCCCGATCCGATCATGCCGATACCGGGTCCCGATCCAATAATTGTTAATCATAAAGGCAATTTTATTATAAAATGACTATTGTTTTGCATAATAAGTGTAGTTACTAATAATATTGCATGTTTATTTCTTGGAAAACATTTGATAGTAAAGCACTGAGCATTGAGATGCAGATCAAATTAACTTAACATTTTAACTCATTTTTATAGGGAAAATTTGAAATATTGTACTCTTATTAAAGTGTTCGTCTATAGCATTGTTCCATCTATAGTATCATACTGAACTGACCAGCAGCTACAGTGATTATAAAAAGGAGCGCTCTTTGCTTGCTTTCTGTGTAATTCTTCGCAATTTGAAGGTTTTGTTTTTCGTGAGACTTCGTGGCTTGTCCTATTTCATACTTCAGTCAAACTATGACAAATTATTTCTTGATTTCTTTATAATAGGGATTTCAAAATATCAAAATATAAATTTAAAAGCAAAACGAGTGAAAAAAATATTAGGGAGTGGACATGGCTAATAGGCCAATAAGCTCCTCTGTCACCATCTACAGGTTATAGAGGTCATTTCATGTCTTAACTATTTTTAGAACAAAAAGCGTTTGTTGCCAAGTTCTGGTTTTCCACCATCTTGAAACTTTTAGTTTTGCAAATGGGGACCATCTTTGATAGATGAACAAATGATGTTTTTGGTCATTACATAAAAAAATAAAAACATTAAAACAGGATCATATTTAGAGTGTTGGAAAAGTGTGAAGCACGAAGGCTTGAATTTCACTCTCAAAAGGTTTTACAAGCCAAGAAAAAAAAAAAAAAGTCCTGCCGGTGCAGTCTGGAGCCCTAAAGTATATTAAAGTCCTTAAAATCAATCCAATGTATACAGGGACGTGCAGAGTGTTTCTCAGGGATAAGGGCACAAAAAAATGGGCATCATTACAAAGAAGTAAATCCAATATAACAATTATAACCAATCCTTGAGAAACTCCTACAAATGCATAATTGTTAATTTCACACTGAATATTTTCTTTAAATTAAATTTATTTAAATTTCACACTTAAATTTAGTTTCCATTCCGTTAGGCGGTTACTTATATTATAAGCTATTTATTTTGTTTACGTTCTGATCTCAGAAAAGTTAACGCAATGTTTGCCGGAGTCGTGGCAGCAAGCTTTATGCATGCGCGCTCATTATTATGGTTTACTATTACTCCCCCAACTAATCGACTAATGACTTAAATGAACGAGTAATAGTCAACTAGGATGTTCCTTTATTCAGGAACATTTACTGAAAGGGTGAAGAGTGTCAATTCAGATTTTATGTTGTCTTTAAAGGCTTTAAGACATGCTGGGCAACACTAAAAAGTTTGCCTGTAAAATATTTTGAACTTTTATCAGCCAAACACCTACCGTTGGTTTACACACGGTGTGGAAAACTCTGCAAGCAGACGGAAGTTAGCAAAATAAGGCAACATTCCTTGACCCTGGAAAAACAAGGCAAAAAAACAAACAATGACACAGACACAAGTTATATAGAAAGGCACAGGCTCATGAATCAGCTCCATGAACAGTCCCAATCTCTCCTGCTGTCAGGTACCACAGTAATTGCTTGGGTGCTGAGTTATGATACTTCACTCTGACAGACATAAAAAAATAATAAAACAGTAGAACACAGAGAGGAGGTTGCATTGACACTGTTATTCTATTAATACAGGATGCCTTTTTTTAGATCAAATAATGCCTTTTAGTATTTACTGCCGTGTTATTTTTAGTGAATATGTAGAGGTGATTAATTACTTGCATTGCGAGTAAAAAAGAATAGATTCATGATAATTACAGTGATTATGTTAATATATCAAATTTATGATTTGTTAAAGTCATACATCATAAAAGAATGTCTATTTCCCCTAAATAAATAACCTGACTTTAATAGCGCGGTCAAACTGAGCCAAACTAGTTTGTTGATATCAAATCACTGATATGTATCCCATACTGTAAAAGGTTAACAGGAAACAAGATCTAACAAATGAAACGTTCATTATGAAATCAGAAACCAAAACGTTGTTGTCAATAATAGCAGTAAGCATTTCAAATAAGCCACATACTGTCAGGCACACACAGTCTGAGTCCAAAAATATGAGACCACTAATGAAAATTATATTTTTGATTTATTCACTATAAATTATGTCAGATAGTGTGTGTGTGTGTGTGTGTGTGTGTGTGTGTGTGTGTGTGTGTGTGTGTGTGTGTGTGTGTGTGTGTGTGTGTGTGTGTGTGTGTGTGTGTGAGTGTGACAATAAAAACAAATTCAATTGAATTTACTTTAAAAATGTATATAATGTGACGTCATGTGCATGGACTCTACTTTTTCTTTACAAAGTGAAATCACCAAATACTGGCATGCATAGTAGTGTTTTTATTTGTTTTCGTGTGAACGGGGATCATTTTGACAACAATGCCACTCTTTACACGAAAAAAGCAAAAGAAAAACCTTTACATTTTTAGTACATCATTGTCATGTACTGTAAACGTAATCCCTTAAAGGAATAGTTCACCAAAAAATTTAAATTTGGTCATTTATTTACTCACCCTCAAGTTGTTCTAAACCTGTATGAAGATCTTTCTTCAGTTGAACATAGGAATATATTTTGAAGAACGCAGGTAGCCAAACAGTTGCTGGACCCCATTGACTTCCATAGTATGAAAAATAAAATACTACGGGGTCGGGGACCAGAAACTTCTTTTGTGTTCAGCACAAGAAAGAACTTAATACATGTATGGAAGAACATGGGAGTGAGTAAATGATGACAGAATTGTAATTTCTGGGTGAACTACTGTAATAAAATCCCAGATTTGCAATGTGGTCTCAGACTTTTAGATCCCACTGTATCAGTGCAGCAATGGTCAGCCATGCATGTTTCGTCAGAGAATGAAGCCTTTTCCTTGAGTCTGTGCCAATGAAACATTGCTCTCAAAAAAACATTATCATCCCTGAACATTTTTGCATCTCGGTAACGCACTTACCTTGAGGGCTGCAATTAAAAAACACATTAGCATACTTACTGCAAAACGGACCACATATATTATCAATAAAAAAAACTAAAATAATAATCAGGTTGGCTAGCAGATGCATGCTGGTACCCCTAGATACTGGTAAGTCCATACTGTAACTGGGCTTCAGTAACTGCTCAGTTCCATAACAGCAGAACAGCAGACAAGACAGGAGAGAGTCCATCTAGATCAGCCAAGTCTATAGCCCTCATCTCATAACCCCGCTAAGTGTGACACTGGTAGTTTTTGCATGAAGGGTTTTGCTGGTCAAAGGAAGGGAGGCTGCGTTATTCAAGAAGTCATGTTAGGTGGGACAGAGACAGACTGACAGACAGATTCTTGGAAAAAAAGGTGCAGAAAAAATGCAAAAAGAACGAACGACAAAAGCAGCAACAACATTTAAGACTCGTTGGACATGCACTATGAGGAACAAATCGCACGACACACTGACAAATTAATTCAATCTTACACTACTTCAAAATAATAACGTTTGATAGACTGTTAAGGTTATGAGCCAGCACTATATATAGAGAAACGCTTTGTTCTTAATATTAAGCACAGTTATTAAACGCTGAAAAGATTGATGGGGTTTATTACGCTTTAATGTTCTACAAAGAAGGCGAATATTATCATTTTGTCTGGGAAGTACGCAATAACAAAAAGACACTAAAAAGTTCTGCTTTGAACACTAATAACATTTCTAAACACAGGAAACAATAACAACGAATGACATTTCGAACGACAGACTGGACTACTCAGTGAGACCCAACAGAGACTTCCAGATCCATGTTAAATTACATCTATTATCATGTAATAATTTAGAAAAAGGCTTGAAAAGGCAGTCATAAAAGTGACCAGTGACAGTATGGTCTACATCCTGACAACAAAATGCACGTTCAGGTTTTGAGGCGATCCTCAGTTGCATTAAATCAAGGTAACTAAGGTATGCAAGCAACAAAGCCATGAATATCATCAGTCGCTGCCCCAGATGCAGATTTAGGAATCAGATTTTGTTTGGTGCAGCTGATTTTTTAGAAATGTACACACTAAGACAACAAATTAAGCCACCAGAAATCATTTGTCATGGTCATTCTACATAACGTGTGCCTTTTGAGTCCCTGTTGTTTAGTAATATATCAGTTAAATTTGAAATTATTGTTATTATCATCATCATCAAGGCAGATAGTGGAATTACAGCTGATCGTAAGTAATAACACGTTACAATATAATTTTTTTTTTTATTCAATTCTAACATTCTATTATTGAATAATAACAATTCATGCGTTAGTGCACACAACGTGCAAGCATGACCAAGAAAAATATGTTAGTTATGTCAGGTCACTCTAATGATTATATATTAATGACTTGAACAAATAAAGGCGTATGCCAACTATATGTATATAGTGTTTAATGAAAATATATTTGTCCTAACATCAGCAAAATATATATATATATATACACCAGAGTAATATTGTAGCGTCATGGCTTTGAATGAAAGCTATTAATATCTAAAAAATGACCTATCCTGAAAGTGAGCTGTGCTTTGCGACACATAAGTAATGGGGCTGATGCAATATGATAAAACAAGATCATTTCAATTAAAAGCGTAGTGAAGTTGGAAATCTTCATTCATTTTAAAGGAAACAATCAAGTTGTCACATTGCATCCCCCCTGTTTTCTTGCTGAAATTACTAACTTTAATATATATCAATTTAGCTTGAAATGGCACAATGCAATTTATTAACATTTCAAGACATTCTTTGTCTGATATACTGTTAAAAATATTAAAACCAAAGGCACCCATTTCACAGAATCACCTATGCCAAACAACTGAGCATCAACTGATGCTGTTTTAGGTGTTGTTTTATTTCAAATTTCAAAAAGCACAACGAACAACTAGTGCAACAAGTTTCCCAGTTGAGCAAAAAGTTTCCCAGTTGTGCAACAAGTTTCCCAGTTGTGCAACAAGTTTCCCAGTTGTGCAACAAGTTGTGCAACTAAATGCGTAGTCATATAGAGAATTCAGTTGAGGACCAGATCAACCTGTTATTCTGAAAAACCTTAGTGTGGATTATAGAGAATCTCGACACAAACAAGTGCTTTCTCGCTTGTTACTCATCCTGCAGTTGAGATGTGGAGGTTAGGTTTCAGTAGAGAGAGATTTTAGGAAGGAAGATCAGCTCAAAGCAGGGGGAGGTATCAGAGCATGCACACGGGAACCCTCCAACGGCACCACAGGAGCAGCGAGCATCAACACATGCACACAATCCGGTGCAGTCTGGCCCGAGACCCGGGCCACAACTGACCGCTTAGAGTTGCTGAGGAGGGGGGTCAGTGAGGAAGAAGAGGAGTTGAAGAGGAGAGAATGGACTTCTGCATAACCATCAATGAGCATTCCATGCAAAAAATACCATCATCATCATCATAATCATCATCAGCTACAGAACTTGGTGACCTAGAGGGTAACCGTACAACTGAACCAAGAGTGAACAGTAGTGGCGTCACTGGGTGGTGTAGTCTAGTGGTTAAAGATCTGGGCTGGGAAATGCAAACATTTGGAGACCATTCTAACAATAAACTAAGGATATAGAAAATAGGGATGAGCAAAAAATACGAAACAGTTTACATAAGATGTGTTATTGTGCTCAAAACTAGACAGAGCACAACAGAACAGGACAGACTGCATAACTTAAGATGCAATAAAAAAGTCCAACTCTTTAACAAAAATGTTTAAGACATCAGCTTGAATGTGTGGAACTTTAAAAATGTCAAAAATACAACTTTTTCCAAGACAGTTGTACTGTGCAAACTAATAAATGGTACCAAAAAACCTCACAGAATCAACTAGTGACCGGTAGTTGGATTGCTCATCCCTAATTGTAAATACAAATATTTTTTACTGATGAGAACTTATATATTAGTAAGAAGTAACAATGCCCTTATTTCTTCAGAAAATGTCAAAGGCCCAATATGGGGCCAAATTTTTTAATGAATATCCAAAGTAGGTCACTAAACCAGAATGACAGTGTGCGGTTATTTGTACAATAATTCCTGGACATTTAAGAAATATAATGTACAATCAGTATGATATTATTGCTAAATAAACCCGTGATAACGTTGATACAATATTCCCCTGTTAGGGTTTATGTTGCAATATTACACTGCTACTTGCATGCATAGATAAATAAATGCATCAATAAATAAAGATTTTAGTTTCAATTATGTGGGGAAAAAGACAGACATGAAACTAGCTACTGGTGGCCTGCTCCTGTCATTATACAAATATATTTGCTGCAATTTGCCTGCGGTCCCACAGAAATGACCAATCAGAAGTATTCCAGAAAGCCAGCAGCTAACATTCACTTTAAAGGGATAGTTGACCCAAAAATTACAATTCTGTCAGTAATTACTCACCCTCATGTTGTTCCAAACCCTGTAAGACTTCCGTTCATCTTCAGAAATTACTGACCGAATTGTCATTTTTGGGTGAACTATCCCTTTAACAATGTTGGAGGAGTGCTCTGAATGCTCAACATGTGTGCAATGCATTTTAAAAAGGTGACACGTGTATAGTGAATGGAATGACACAAATGGGATCAATCCTTCTGAAGAAAATGACTTCCAGCTGAATTCTGTTCATTCTGTTCCTCTGTTTAAAGGGAACACAGAGCTTTCAGCACCAGCTGCACACCTGACACTACCACTGCTCACTCTTGGTTGTCTCTTTCCCATCTTGCCTGCATGTTCTGTTATGGGACAACAGGGAACTCACCAGTACAAAGTAGTAAGCATACAATGCCGCCAGGTGGTGGATTACAAAAAACTTGTCTCCTATTGCTCTCCAATAGTAAAATATAAGCAGCAGATCTGAAAAACACACAGAACAAAAAGGCGAGAAGAGTCAGAACTACTGTCAGGAATATGAATTTGCCAGTTTTAATTTAGCATGTACACAAAACACTAAAGTGACTTAATACATTCAAAGAGCTACTTTTTGGTTTACATGTGAGATGAGGCCATATTATTGTTTAATAATATGGCCTCATCTCACATGGACATTTATACAGGGACTTTTGCAGCACCAAAAATCCTCTCTGGTCATTTTAACCTTGCTTCAGAGTATTCCTTAAAGGGATAGTTCACCCAAAAATTACAATTCTGTTATTAATTACTCACCCTCATGTCGTTCAAAACCTGTAAGACTTTCCTTCATCTTCGGAAAATGGCAAATGATGACAAATCACACAAATGAAGATCTTTTTGATGAAATCTGAGTGTTTTCTGTCCCTCCGTTGACAGCTATGCAACTGACACTTTTGACGCCTCAAAAAAAGTTCATAGAGAGATTGTAAAACTAATCCATATGAGTTGAGAGGTTCATTCCAAATTTTCTGAAGAGACACGATCGCTTTATATGATGAACAGAATTTAGGCTTTTATTCACATATAAACATTCATCAACTCAAACATCGGTTTAAACGAAAGCTCAAGCATGTTTGCTTGACATGCGAAAACCAACACGGTTCAGTCTTGTGTCACGCTGGTTCGGTTGAGCTTCTGTTCAAGTTTATATGTGATTAAAAAGCTAAATTAAATCTGGTCATCAAATATAGCCATCGAGTCTCTTCAGAAAATTTGGACTAAACCGATCAATTCATATAGATTAGTTTCACGATCTGCTTATGAACTTTTTAAAGTGTTGAAGTGGTACTGTAGTTGCGTTTGGAACGACATGAGGGTAATTAATTTAAAAAAAAAATTGTTTGTGAAATAGCTGTTATTTGGTTGATTTTTTTTTTTTTTATGCAAAAATTGCATTACGATATCAACTTATATGCCCCATACCCAGCATTACAATCATAAGAATATAAGCATTTTTATAAATTGAAATGAAATAGAAAAACAGACTAAAGTAAAACACATTATAATAAAGGTATCATTTGAAATAAATAAAAACATTGGTAACACTTTACAATAATGTCTTGTTTGTTAACATTAATCATCTAAAACCAGGTTAAATAGATGGTGAAATGTTGCTAGAGAGACATATTGTTGACTGACCAACAATATGTCTATCACATATATCTTTAAATATATCTAAACTCCCCAAAATGGGGCAAGAACAAGAGAAAAATCACATGAATTTTCAAATCAAACTCTCAGCATTACAAAAAACAAAAAAATATACTGCATTTCTGAGATGGTCCTCACTGCAGAACACGAAATCCCACCCTTAAACCTACCCATCTCCACCCCCTGATCCCTAAACCCACCCCTAAACCTACCAATCTCCACCCCCTGATCCCTAAACCCACCCCTAAACCTACCCATCTCCACCCCCTGATCCCTAAACCCATCCCTACCCCCTGATCCCACCCCTAAACCTACCAATCTCCACCCCCTGATCCCTAAACCCACCCTTAAACCTACCCATCTCCACCCCCTGATCCCTAAACCCACCCCTAAACCTACCAATCTCCACCCACTGATCCCTAAACCCACCCCTAAACCTACCCATCTCCACCCCCTGATCCCTAAACCCACCCCTAAACCTACCAATCTCCACCCCCTGATCCCTAAACCCACCCCTAAACCTACCAATCTCCACCCCCTGATCCCTAAACCCACCCCTAAAGCTACCCATCTCCACCCCCTGATCCCTAAACCCACCCCTAAACCTACCCATCTCCACCCCTTAGATCTGGATCCAACTCCGCCCCCTGGATCTCGTATACTGCAGTGACGTGCTACTGGCATTTCTATGCATGATGCAGCTCTCAAACAACAACCCTCCACCTCCAAAGTCAGACATTTGCCATAAGCTCTCACCAGATATGAGGTAGCCTGTAGTAATGCTCACGTTTATCTTCACCAGAGTAGGATCTCCCCTGTTGTGGTAAAGATGAGAACAAGGCACTGAGATTACTGCAAGACCATGTTACTGAAAGCATCCTTCTAGTCTGTAAAGAGCAGTGCTTTCCCAGCATGCAGTGTGACGGGTCGGTCTCGAGGGCAGGGCGCTCACCATACGGGGTCCTGATTGACGGCCTCATCGAAGAACAGGATGTAGAGGCAGAAAAGGCCGACCAACAGGGCGTGGAACGTGGACACTGTCCTGCAGACACACGCAAGGGAAAGGGTTTAATCACACATGACAGCAGTCTTTATAGTGGGTTGCTTGTCCTGTAGAACCATGTCGAGTTAAAACAATCGAAACGCCGCAATTGACTGCTGTCAATCAACCAGATGCTGTGTGCCCTACATCTAAAGATCTCCTCCAGCTGGCTGTTCTCTTGACAGCCCGCTGAAATGAGCAAATGGCCACTGCTATCTTCTCTCAGTTTCTTTCTGCATACACAGACATTAGTCAGTTTGAGTGACAGCTTACAACCTGCTCTCCGTAGGTTCTCCTGATAAGACATTTAACAGGGAAATATTTAAAGTGCCACTGCAAATCCACTGGCTATATTCAACAAACTGCCTGTTAGGAACGGCTATTACCCTTTAGTTTGACGTTATTGTAACTGTATGTATTAATGCAATTGTACTATATTGTGATTCCTAAACAAATGACTCGGTTCTTCTCAGTGAATCAAAAAACAGTTCCCTAAATTATTCTTAAACGAATGAGTCTGAGTCACTTCTTTTTAATGTCTCAGCATAGTTCCTAAACAAATTACTCTTATGTTATGAGCCAGGTTATTTTTATAGAGAATCAAAAACATACCGCGCATGCAGTGATTCTTTTGAGCGATTCAAAACAACAAGAATCAGAATTCCTATCTGATTCCTAAACAAATGACTTGTGTAAATCAAAAACATACAGTGCAACCTAACCAATTTTGTCTAATTTATTCATGAATGTCTTTTGATTCAGTTCTTTTTAGTGAATCAAAACCACACAGAGCAACTAGGATCATCCTATTCCTAAATAAATTACTTCTGAGAGTTTTTCTTTTGTGAATCAAAAACATACATTGCGACCAGTTGTCTAAATGATTCCTGAACAAATGACTTCTTCGAGCCGAATCATTTTAGTAAACGAAACACATACAGTGCAACCAGTTGTTTAAAAGATTCACAAGTACCTAAACACCTAAATGAATGAGTCAGTTATTTTTAGTGACCCAGAAACACAGTGTGTGACCAGTACAGTCCATTTCCTAAACAAATTACTCTAATGAGGCGGTTCTTTTTAGTGAATCAAAAACAAAGTACATACAATGAGTCTTTTGAGTCAGTTCTTTTGAATGAATCAGACCTGCACAGTGCAACCAGACTAGCATGATTCTGACTTTTACGAACTGATACGTTTTAGTGAATCAATCACACACAGCTATTAGGAAACACTGAATATCTACAGATCTGATCATGAGAAGACAACACATACAAAAAGAACAAGCATGCTTCATTACCTTGAGTTCCACTCGATCTTCTGTTTGTGGGTGAGTTTGAGGAAGCCAGGGCTGATTCTGGACGACACCCAGGGGCTCACGCTGTGAAAGAGCCACTGGAAGGTGCAAAAACTCACCACCGCGATGAGCAGGATCAGCTGGCTGAAGGGGTCCATGGCCACCTGACCCCACTGCAAGAAAAAGTGCACAGGAGACAGTTGAAGTTGCTTTAGAAATAGACATGAACATCAATGTGCCGTTGAGATCGAACAACGGAAAACTCTAGCCAGGAGAAAAGCTAAGTAAATGTTTAACAGACATGCCCTCTGCCATTACGGTGTTAGTGAGGAAAAGCAAATGAGGTGATATAAAGCCCACGTCTCTATCTCACACTCACAAAACTAAAGCAATCATTGGTTGCTTGATGATATTAATGCAGCCAGGCGTGACGTAAGAGTTTGTTGCCCATTCCAAAAGACTCCAAAATCTCAGACATTCTGGTTGGTTACACAACTGTTCTGGAAATCAACAGTGGGCTTTTGTTTGTAATAAATGACAATATGTGCGTAATCCTTGATGGTAGCGCTATAATACACATCATACTGAGCTCAGATCTAAATGTCAACCTTCTCCTAAAGGTGAAATCATACGTCTGGTGTATGAGCAAAGAAAAAAAGCAAGTGTTTCAACAGTTCTTCTCTCAGCCTGGCTCATTGTGCACCAGAAAAACAAGTCTGTCCCCTTTGAAGCACATAAAGAAGCAGTGATCCATAATGATAATCCTTTGGCCAAAATAATCACAGCATTCCAGCTGGGTTTAGCAGGAGTAAATCGGCACAGAGCAAAAGACAGAACTGTATTCATGCTCACCTGAGCTATTCTCACTTCCTGTAACAAGCGCTTTTTACTTTCTTCCATATATGGTGGCTCAGTAGAAATAAAAGCCACAGGGTTAACATTCAAATTGTCAGCTGGACTAAATCTAGTTGGAGGCTAAGCCATATCAGCCTTTAAAGTCATTGAGCACATTTTCATTTGTAAACAAGCATAAGTGTGTGTGTGTGTGTTTAACGTCCTTGCCTGGAAAAATTTAATTAGCTAATTTTGTCTATCTATATTCTATTGATTTTAAATATATTTATTCATATAACAGTATATTTACATAACACTGATGAAATAATAAACTGTTATATACAAGTATGTCCTTGACAAATAGAAATTCGAAAATACTCATGGAAGAAGCATTATTTTACAAGACATCTTCCACTGGCCATCTAAGTGCTCGTAACATTTCCCGCTGATCTACTTTCATGACCCCTGGCCTATAATGGCTAATGGAAAACATGAATTGCACTCTTACCTAAGGCTACAAGTGTTCAAAGGACGATAGAAATACACAAAACATGAACCCTTTGAACTGAGAGTGTAGTGAAAAGAGACTGACACAGATTTGAAAACCAGGAAATAGTTTTGTGGCTTTTAGACCATGTTTACTAACTTTGAGGTCATCTACACTGTAGAGTACTAAGGTTAGCATACATACACATTTAAAATGTACATTCTTTCAAATATTAAATGATCCATCTGGTTCATGAGGGTGTTTTATTAAAAGTCAGCCACTCATAACTATCCTGACATGCCTTAACTTGATAATTATTGTTATTAACAGTGCCTAATCTCCCCAAACAAGGGTATTCCAATGACCAAAAAAAAAGGTGTCTTACTAGCGTTACCAGAACTGCAGGTTTCCCTACACTAGTTCTCTGTTGATTTGTAGTTCCACCCCAAACTAATGTTTAGCAACTAACGTTGCTGCCTGTAAATCGGACGGTTCATTATTACCACCATACGATCTGATATTGATTCTCGTAGCCAGCGATACAATATTTACTGATACCTCAAAAAATCCTGCGATACGATTTTATTAGATCCATGGGTATATGGATCTATATAACGGTATGTGCCTATTTTACACAACCAGTTACATTTTTATGAACTCTCAAATGCAACCAAAATATATAAAATGAACATTTCTCTGAAAATTGTACATCCTGTGCTAGAAGACAAGACAGAAAACTTGCTTTCTTTGGGTGCGCTACAGATGCGTGCGCACAAAACTTCTCACACAGTGCACGAGTAAGAAATTTAGTTCTCTTTCGTGTCTTTTTTGCGCTTGAATAGTTAAATTACCAACTAAGTCCCTTTAAAGGGGTCATGACATGAGAAACCAAATTTGCCTTGATCTTTTGGTATATAAGAGGTCTTTGTGTCATTAAAACGTCCTGCAAGTTTCATAGCTTAAGACGTCCTCTCCATTATAAACGAATCATTTATTTAATCAAGCTCTAAATACAGCTCGTTCTGGATCCATGGTAAGAAGTGACGTCACGGTACGAAGTGACGTACCAGCGTTTGCATAAGACCGCCTCCAGCACAAGACAACTACGCTTTAAGCGCAAGACAACTACGCTCATTTCGTATCGTTGTCGCGCCCGCGCGCCGCGCGCCTCACAAGTGTTCAGTCGACGAACGAGTGGGTCTGTGTGTACAGGGAGATTACGACGCCGCAGATGTGCTGTTCCTGGCTGTGGACAAACAACATCTTTGACTTTGAATACGCTGCGAAAGATCCAGTCGTCAGGGAAAAATGGATGCACTTTATTTTTTTGCGGACGTCTCAGTCACGGCAGTGTTAGTTTAAGCGTTTGTTCTATACATTTTAAGGATGACTGTTTTGAGCTTTGCCAGAAAACTGTTGCTCAAAGATAAGTCCGTGCCGTCTATTCTTGGCTCAACAACGACGACGCAAACTGTAAGTAATGTATTTAAAACTTTAAACTACTTTTTAAATACGCTGAAAGATCCAGTCATCAGGGAAAAATGGATGCACTTTATTTTTTGCGGACGTCCCAGTCACGGCAGTGTTCTATACATTATAAGGATGACTGTTTTGAGGAAAAAATCCCAATATGATGCTTGGCTTTGCCAGAAAACGGTTGCTCAAAGATAAGTCCGTGCCGACATTCTGGGCTCAATAACGACGACGCAAACTTACTTTTTACCATGGCTAATATAAACACATTTGTGTAAGAGAATCTTGAAAATATGTCGCCTTTCTAGTAGGCCTACATGTGATAGAAAATTAAAAATGTTTTAATTCAAAGATGGCCTGTCTGTGCATGCATTTTTGTCCGTGGTACACCCTATCATTTCATTGGAATTAGTTAAATAATGTTAAACTGTTAGCAAATGAAGCTATAGGATAATTATGCAACAATAATCCGTTTTCAAGTGTCTCGGGTTAATTTTTTTTTATTAATTCAAAATAGTTTCACTTTCCATGTGGACACGGGCTGATCCAGTCTTCGTTGTTGTGGTGATGGTTCATTTTCCTCTGATTCTGGCTCAAACATAATAAGGTTTTATCATTGCAAGAGCCATCGCTTCGCATGCATCACCTGCTATTAAACAGTTGCGCCGAATCCGCAAATGTTCTGGCTGGGGGCGTTAATAATTGATGCATAGGCACTGACGTTAGCCAATCATAACAGTGGGCGTTAACACTGAACTCTTAAAGGGGAAACACCCCCAAAACAGACTGTTTGAACCAGAGGATGAGAAACAGGGTGGGAAAAGGTCATAAATCACTACATTTTAAAAGTTTTTTGTAAAAAAAACTATAGTAATACTATAATTGCACCTAAGGGAACATAATAATAAAATAAAAAAAACCATGTCATGACCCCTTTAAAGGAGAACTCCGGTCAATTTTAACATTGAGCCAATTTTTTAGTAAATTTGGAGTGCTGTCAATACAGAGAACAACGACAAAAATCGGTGTTGCCTACACCGTGTTATCCTATTTTTAAAATGTGCACCCTATTGACATGAATGGGGCACGTTTTAAACCTGCTTTTATCCTCTTATCATCCTTAATGTGTCATTACAAGTGCCCAGCCATGTTGAGTGATTCCTTCAGAGTGAACACGGTGAATCTGACTGCATTAGATGTGAAAGATATTAATAAAAATTATGTTAATTCAACAAGCGCAAATACCTGTATTTACTTCCTGTTTTCGGTCGAAGTCCACATTAGTCGATTGTCGAGTTCACATATTCTCATATTCTCCTAATCTAAATACAAAGAACTATCCATCAGAGCTGATATTCTCATCACCACACAGCACCGTCTTCGGCTGACAGTCTGAGTCTCCACTGTTGCTTAGTTACCTTTGATCACGCGCGTGAACTCGACAATCGACTACTGTAGACTTCGACCGAAAACAGGAACTAAATACAGGTCTGTGCGCTTGTAGAATTAACATAATTTTTATTAATATCTTTCACATCTAATGCAGTCAGATTCACCGTGTTCACTCTGAAGGAATCAATCACTTTTGTCGTTGTTCTCTGTATTGACAGCACTCCAAATTTACTAAAAAATGAGCTCAATGTTAAAATTGACCGGAGTTCTCCTTTAAGACGAGTCATTTCACTCGGCGGCCATCTTTGAAACTCCTCTCGGGCATGAAAGCGCAGCTTCTTTCTCTTTGAATGGGGTAACATCAAATTCTCCAAAAATGTTCGCAAAGCTTATGATTAATACTTCACCTCTGGAAAGATGAATGTGCATTTAAAATGGGTCATTTATATACAGTAGTAGAAATGTGAAATTATTTTTGAATTTGGAGCCTTCTAGACTGAGAAAAGCCAGAAAATGTATTTTTGGCTCATGTGGATAAAAGACAACAACTCCCAGAATGCACTTGCTTCGCTGGCCCGAGGCCACTCCCAAGCGACGCCTACCGGTAAGATCGCAGTTAAACAACTAGGCTAGGCTACTATTTAACTCGAAACTTAAAAGACGCCGTTTTATCGTGAGTCTCCATGACAAGTCTGCCCGGGATTGGCCCAAAATGTCCGGGATTCGGCTTTTGCGTTCTACAATCGCCATTCATCATGTTTACTGTGGCGAGCAGGACAAGGCTGAGGGCCAAGAACGACGCGAGGCCGGTGGCGGGATTACTGATGAGCGGCACCTGTGAGACGCACCGGTCTCGTATCTCTCACGGAGGAGCGGGAATTTTCTTAGCAATGCTAAAATGCACATCAACCGATTACTTGTTTAGCGTTCATGTAAACACTACATTCAGATTCACCAATCGGAATTAATTCGGTTAGATTGAAACAAAAGGTGTGCATGTAAACAATGATTGGCAACTGTAGAAAGCAAAAGCCGAATCCCGGACATTTTGGACGATCTCGATGGCCGGGCGGACAAGTCCTACTCATGTACTACTCAGCTTTCTCCACAGAACAAGAGCCTGTTAGCTTAGCTTCCAAAAAAGATGGCTATTTGTACATTCTGTGAATGAGATCCCACAGGGCGAGATCCTCTATGAAAACATGCGGAACTAGCGCCTACTACTGGCTGTAGTCTCTAGCCTCTGGCCAAAAAATCATCCAATGACGCAAAATGACGATTTTTGCGTCATCTGAGGATTTTTTTCCAGACAAAAAAATACATAAATCTCTCGTCTCAGGGGGGAAGGGAAGCATGGTAATTAAAAAATACTACAAGTGTTCTACTGATACAAGCTTAATGCTAAATGCTGAAGTATCCCTTTAAATTTCATATTTGAAGTCACCAATGAAATATGACAACTAAAAAAAAAAAAAATTCAGGCTGGACCAAGCTAATGCGCAATCATAACCGCGCATCTCAGAACACTGACCGTTTCTATAGGAACCGGAGATTTCTACGGCAGCAGAAGTGACGTGATGACTTTACCAATCAGCGATTGGCTCTTATTTAGCCATAATGCGCATTACACTTTCTCCCATTCATAGTAATACTAGTGCACCATCTTTCTAAATATAGTCTTTGTTAGCAAGGCTTAAAACACATTTAACTGTCCTGAGCATCTTTGTGTTGTTTGACAAGGTGTCTTTATTGTATGAAGATGTGGTGAGTGTAAAATAAAGGTGCCTCTTTATTTTTTATATATATATATATAGTGTAAAGGGTGTAGTAAAAGATTGATTCTTGGGATTTAAGAATTGATGTCGGTTCATAAAAATGAGAATCGATTAAAATCTAGAAATCAAAAAAAAAAAATTCACCCAGCCCTAATTGTAACAATACAAAAGCCGGTTGAAAACTGCATAAGCATTTAAGAGGATATAAACAATTGGGTTGATATATAAATAATTGAGTTGAGGTTTATCACCATCTATATTTTTGAACATGGTCAAAGAACGGAAGATGTGCTGTGACATCAGCACATCTCCTCATGGGGTGATGGGAGTCAAAAAACATGCTGTGACTAAATTTAGATGTTCTTTATGTTGCAATAGGCTCCATGCACACATGTCCAGCCAGTCAGGGGGAGGGGTGGGGGTGAGTGTATTTACAGTCCCCATACAGGTTCATGCTGGTTGTGAAGGGCAGGCATCTAAAGAGGTCACGAAGCAATGTATGGCAATGGCTGTGACAGAACAGGAAGTTCAGCCGTTCTCACAGATGAACACGTGTGATAGCACGTCTTCTGCTGTGTGTGCATGTATCATGAACAACAAAAAAAACAACTGTAAAAGCCTTCAGTGGCGGAAAAGTCTTGAGTAGCTTAAGATGCTTTCCATTGTGATGTACAGGTTTATCATGTAGAAGGCAGATCACAGCGTTGATAAAGCTGCATTGCTGGCATGCTTTAGTGCATTGAGTGAATGCATCATATTAAGAAAAGCAGTGCCGCCTTATGAATGAAAGATTAGCTAAGCAAAGCAAGGCTTATAGCAGCAGAATGGATAAAATGGATGCTTTAATAAACCAATGAAGAAAGTGCAAAACAAAAGCAAAAATCTACAAAGTACATATACACATACAAAATGATAATTATTGTCATGATTCAAAAAATCATATTTGTAAAATTATGTTTGTCTTGAAAAGACCATAGAGGACGTTTTACCATTGCCTGATGTTTGTGCCATCAGACATTAATACATGTTTATAACATGTCATTTAAGTTTTTGTATACAAAACATGACTACAAATATTACATTTCTAAGAGATTGGCGTGTTTTAAACTATATATATTTTTTTTTCAATCTCTTTTCATTGGTTATTTTTTACACACACACACACACACACACACACACACACACACACACACACACACAGCTCTCAAAACTGAAAGTAAACCAAATAAGGAAGAGCAGAATAAAAGACCCCAGAAGAAAGTTTTTAGAAGTCAGAAACACAGTTTGATGAAAAATCTCAAACACTTCCGCAAAACCCGTGCTGCATTTAATATGTTCATTAGATAAAGTAAAAGTTCATGTTTTTCTAGTCACAAACCTAAACAAAATGTTTCCCTTCATACTGACATATCTTCAGTGCAGAGTCGACCATATAGCCTATTTAAATGTTAAACTCAGACATGGCCTTTAAATGTCATTTTATAGCCTTCATTTGTCAAAGTCGGTCATTTAACTTCGACTGATATAACTTGCTGCATTGAACCGCATAGCTTGTGTAACAAATGCACATATCTATATTTTTGCTTAGATGTGCATTTTGTGAAGATGAGCGCGTGTCAAATATACATCGACTGCAATTCAGCACTGACTATTTGATAACACAATCATAATGGATCACATCTCTATTAATGTCTCTAAAAACATTGCGATGGACGGAAATCGACTCGTGTTGTTACCGACATGCCTTTCTTTAGGCCAAATCACACCGCAATGCTGGCTAAAAACAGCGCTTATGCAATAAAATATTGTTTGATATCATGCAATACATGTATTAACCCATATGCTTACCTCTTATCAATCATCAATAGTGTCTGTTGGTTAGTTGTGCATGGTGTCTGAAAACATGGGCTGATAAAAATCCGTGTTTTCTCGTCAGTCAGACACATGCATGATTCTCCTCTCTCCACGGCGATATGAAATGCATGATTTCATATCAAACAGAAACAGAAGGTCCTTACAATATTCTCAATCTACGATGCGAGTGGGTTTTATAAACGCGCGTCGGTGAGAACATGTTGAGTGTGATTGAAACCGATGATGGCTGTATGTGATGGTGGCGAACGGATCCAATTTCAGCTTCATTCTTAAAGAGATATTCACACACAACAAGGATACACCACTCTCTTCTGGTGGGAATTTTGATTCATCAGTGAGTCGAATCTTTTGAATCCAATCCGACCAACAAGATTCGTTCGGAGCGAGCTAGGCAAATTTCTGCAGAATACGTCGGTTACGTCCATAGGTTACGTCCAGTTGGTGGCGAGACGTGAGTGACTGAATAATTCCCTCAACCGATTCGTTAAAAAAAAAGAGTTGTTCACGAAATAAAAAAAATCTATGGAAGCTTGTTTCTGCCACAGAATAAAAAAGGTAATTGCGACTTTTTGTTACACAATTCTGACCTTTCCTCACAAACGAGTTTACATTTCGCAATTCTGACTTTATAACTCACAGTTGACAGTTTATATCACGCAATTCTGAGAAAAATAGTCAGAATTGCGAGATGTAAACACATTTTTTAGGGGGGAAAAGACTTTTTCTCACTTTATAATGATTTTTGGGGGACTTATGCTTTGCTGTGATGGTAATATCATTGTACTTTGATACTTTTAATAAGTGGGCCTAATTTTAAATTGAATGATTACCACATTCACCAAAAAAAAAACTGATTTGGATAATCATCTAGAAAGATTTTAAGCTATTTTTGTCCCACAAAGCTAAAAAATAGCTAGGTCAGAAATATATTTCATTGACGCACCATCCGTCAGTAGGCCTACTCTCCTCTAATCACCATTCTCATTATTAAGATATTTTTAGGATATTTAAAAAAAAATTGTCATTCATGAATTTACTGAATATAGAGTGAAAAGGATTTCCCATAACTGAGCTTTCACCTAAACTAAAATTATATTAAGCAGTCCCAGTGTCAGAAAGGAAACAAAAAGGCACGATATATGCTCTATTGTTTTAATTCTAAAGCCATAATATAAAAATACCTTTTTGTCACTTTTGGTGGCTTTATACCCTTGATCATTTCTGACCCATATGCAAGCCAACTTGGATTATGATGAAGTTTGGTACTGTACATATGTAACAGAGGCCAGCTAGTGAGAGCTAAATCTCACTCCCCTGATCTAAAGGGGCGCACTACGGTCTTTAGCTTCCTTGTTAGCGCGCCCACCTCCCATGCCAGAGACACTGTCCGAGTCCCGCTCGTAGCAGGACGAGAAGGACCGGAGGGGTTAGCTACACATACATACAAAGTTCACATTATATTGACCAAACAAACAGGTGGGATGTTCACATTCTGACCCCTGCCCTTTGGTAGTTGAACTAGGGCACTAGAACAGCTCTTTCATCACACATGCCAAATTTGCATCACACATGTTCCCATATCTCAGGACAACAGGTGCAAAACCATCGTGAAAGTACAAGGGAATACAGACAATAAGATCCTGCATCTGTACAGGTGCCAAGAGGCAGTATAAGCCACAATACATTGTTGTACATGACACCCAAACACAAATAATTGAAAATGCAATTTCTTCTACTCGCCACCAGAGCGCAGTCAGTCTACAGTGGTGTGATTGCGACTTTGAGCAGGAACTAGAATAGCACAGATTTGATACAGCATTCTTATTTTCCACATTATTACAGATTATTACGCAAATTATTACAGTAATCAGATTAATACAGTACATTTCATTTTCTTGTCGACTATCCAAAAACCTAGTTTATGGTTCCAGGATTATGCATGCTGTGTAAATCAGATCCATCAACATGATTGTCCTGCATGTGTGTCACTCTCCTCCCTCCACTTCATTAGGCCCTATGCGGAAAGGATTCCATTCTCCAGACCTTTTCCTGAGGAAATAGAGAGTGGGCTAACTAACACACGTACAGGAAAAATGAAACAGGCCTGACTAATAGGAATGTGATTATGTAAAAGCTTCTTTGCGCTTTAATTTGTATTAATAGTCTGTGCTGTCTGCCAATGTAGTACAATGTGAAATTTCTAGAACTCCAGCTGCCTGAAGACAATTATGAGTGTCAAGCTATAATTCTGGAATCAATTTTGGGGCCTCAGGAGGGAAACATTATGAGTGGATAGTGTTGTTGCATAAATCAGGCTCAATTTCATATTTCACCAGCACTACTTGATCATGTAAAAAAAAAATATAATACATAATGTTCATTAATATAGTAGTTTTTTAATAATTGTATTTACATTTTAAATTATAATGTATATATATATATATAGCCTAAAGGGTGATTTTAATTTTTATCCCTTTAAGTATGAGCACTAACAAATCAAAACTGTTCATTCATGACAACCATAAGCAAAAACCGATTGTTTAACCAGAGGAACATTCCTCCCTCCAAGGAGAACAGGCTCAAAGTTACAGACAACCCTCTGTTTGAATCAACTCAGTCCAGCACTCTGAAAAAAACACTGATGTGTGTGTAAGAGAAAGAGAGCAGTGGTTTATGCATTCATAGCAAGGTTATGTAATGTTCCAGAACCTTTGCATTACTTAGACCAGAGAGGTCTGGACTCTTCAGCTGGATTCCTCTTCAATAGCGCCGTTCAAAATGGCTCTCATGCAACAGACTGGACTCTTTGGCAAGATGCCAGCCAGCCACCCAAAAAAATACAGTAGGAAGGTCTGTTTTTCTTCCAGTGGATTCACTGCCAAAGTGAACGGCGATTTTCTTTCTACCGCCGTGTCTCAGATTTTGTTCACATGTGTGCTAGTCTTCCCTCTCGACGTGCGAGGACATTCCTCACTGGTTGGTGATTTATCTCAGAGTACTTTTATAGAAATTGAGAGCATGTCATAATCCCCAGGGCCGTAAATGCCTGTGTTGTTGTAAATCTAAAAGTTAATGCATCTGCAAATGTGCTTCCATTGCTTTCAGATGACATCCACCAATGGGTTACATCTACAATCTTCAAAATCAAGGTTCCAAATAAAAGCGAAAAATGTTTTGCAGTCAGCAGAGAACCCTTTTAATAATATCTCTAATGAATCCAGGTCTTTCGAAAACCATCTATGAGGAAATAACCTATCAATCAATATTTAAAGAAACTATAATGTAGTTTTTAATATCCTAAGAACCATAAATAATCAATTTGGCCTTCAATGAAAAATGCTCCTTAAAAATATCTTTACAATGAACTTTGAATATTGCACTGCAAAAATTGTTTGTTTTCTATACAAATATCTAAACATTCTTAAAGCCACACCGCAGACTTTGTGACCTAAAGAGTTGACGCATACGAGTTATTTTAAATGATTCCTCAGGCCAATATACAGCGTTTGACACTATTAATGCTCCGAGCGGGGCTGCCCTCTTGAAATACCGCCTATGTAAGTTTGGAGAAGATGGACCGTCGTTGGACAGGTCATGTGACCTGGAGAACGTATCGCTTTACGGCCGTCCATTTATTATTAAGTGGATGTCTTCTAGACTTTTACGACAGTGCTGCGGCGCTTGTGGCCTCTAGGGGCGGTAGACGTGAAAGTTACAGGTCTAGTGCCCCTAGCGCCCGAAAAAGTTCCGCGGTGTCTTTAAATCGAGATTTTAAAAAAAAAAAATGTGCGAAAGACCAAGAAAGTGTTTAGAATGTAAAGATGGTCAATTTATTGATTCCACGCTTACTCAAACTGAAAGATATTTTATTAAATATTGTCTTTTATATATATTTATTACATATATTCTAACATTACCCATGTGGTTTCCAGTCCTGATGATTGTAATTCAGGCCTGTTGCTGTTTTCCGCCTGTTAATAGAACAAACTATTTGACTAATTGGTTGTAAAACAGAGGAAGTCTTACCTTCTCTTTTATAAGCTGACTAAATGTGAGAAGGTTCACATCATGCTGGAGAAATGTGCCCTTCATTGTTCAGAAGCTGATGTCATAAATGCTCTTACTTTGCTGTAAATTCACCTTTTTCTGCTTGGGACGTCATATGAAAATGACTGGGCTTCATAAAGATAACATATGATTCTCGACTCAAATCCAGCTGTTTTAGATTAACGGGAGGTTCTGTAACAGAAACTCCTTTTAATTAATAAAGAAAACCTTTGTGCATTCCAACATGCAGCACGATTTTCCTTCTCTCCGCTAAGAAAAGATCCCTCCCTTTCAGAGTTGAATATCTGGGGGATGCATTGAGATGGCTAGAGGCCACTGGTTTGGATTTGAAAGCAGAAGAATCAATACTGAACTCTTCGTTTTGAAAACCGTAGAGTCTGAGCGGCCAGGGAATGTGAGGGTTCTGCAGACAAAAAAATATCCACAGGCATGTGAGGAAGTCTCAGATGTCACAGACACATGGTTCCAGCTTGTATCCAGGGAAATTTAAACTGGGAGAGAGCTGCTATAAACCATCTGTGGTTCTCATTAAAGCCCACTTCTCAATCTTTCACCTACAATAATGATCGTAATAATGTGTAATATACATTTAAATTGATGAAATGGTTTGGTTAAAAGAAAACCGAGGCAATCTGAGCACAGACAAAACATTTTAATGCATTCCTAGAGCAAACGCTGCCAGATTTGAGGAAAAAATGGGCAGCTTTGATCAGATTTTTTAGCTTGAACCCATTTCATAGTGGGCCGGAGAGTCACACAAACAAACAGTCTTCGCCCACGTATCCTCACTGATCTTTCATCAGGCCTGTTTTCTCACCAGCGAGGATTGAAGTCCATGGTGATCAGCAATTCCTCCAAGCGTGCTTGTCTAAGGATCAGTATATCTTTGTCCTTCATCCTCTCCCCCTCTGTTCATTCCAGGATGGTTGCAGTGAGGCTAAGAAACTGCTAATGAACTCCAGGCTGTTTCCACTTCTTTTTATCCTTTATTGTTTTTGGGTCCACAACCACCTTTGTTATATTTCATTTTGGGACATAAAAATCAATAGACAGCTTATGTTATATATGTGAAGCATACCATTTAAAAAAGCTCATATCTTATTTGACCTTTGCATCATTTATAATCAGATACTATATTTTCATTATGAGTTTTGGTTTGGTTTGCTATGCGTAGGAGTTCTGGTTGTTTTTTGAAGTGTTCTTAATGGTTTTTGGTGCATTGCTATTCTGTTGCAAAGTTGTTCTGAATAGTTTTTAGTGTGTTGCTATGCGGATGCTATGACATCACATGCTTAAAGGGTTAGTTGACCCAAACAATGTAAATTCTGTCATTAATTATTCACTCTCAAAACCCGTGAGACTTTCATTCATCTTCGGAACACAAATGAAGATCTTTTTGATGAAATCTGAGAGCTTTCTGTTCCTCCATTGACAGCCATGCAACTACCACTTTCAAGCTCCAGAAAGGTAGTAAATACATAATTGATAAGTAATTCATGTGACTCCAGTCGTTTAACCTCAATTTTATGAAGCGATGAGAGTGCTTTGCGCAAAAAAAAAAAAGCATTTTACAGAATAAAACAAACTTTATTTACAAAATATTAATCTCCAACGCACGTTCACAAGAGCACCACGACGCATGCATATTGTGTTGACGCGAGAGCAGACATCGTTACGTGAATGCGCGTTGGAGATTAATATTCTTTTAAACATTTAATGATGACTTTACTACCTTTCTAGGGCTTGAAAATGGTAGTTGCGTAGGCTGTCAATGGAGAGACAAGCTCTCAGATTTCATTAAAAAGATCTTAATTTGTGTTCCGAAGATGAACGAATGTCTTATGGGTGAGGGTGAGTAATTAATGGAAGAATTTTCATTTTTGGGTGAACCCTTTAAGACTTCATATTAGGGGTTTGGTTGAGCAATAATAATAAGTGATGCTTGCCTTTACAAACACCACTAACTCATGACAAACTAAAGCTTTGGCACAGTGATGTCTGCACATGGTTTTGGCCCCGGCTCCTCAACAGCAGCGTGACGCAGTATACAAAAGCTGCGGCACCGGTTAAGTTCTTGTCTGCCTTTAAAGGCTTTCTGTGGTTGCTGGGGTAACAGTCTTTTTCGGACCTTCTCTATAATTGAGTCTTGCGTTTTTGTCCCGGATTCCACAGCCAGCACAAAGCACTGATTATGCCGGAGTAACTTAGTCGGGAGGGGCAGGGGGCAGCACTTGAGCGAATGCCATTGCTTTCTCATGAAGCCGATTGTCCTGTACGCACGGTTATACTTTTACATGGTCCTCTCCTCATGTGGACCCACTTATAGCAGTTTAACCGAGTTCACTGACACCCAAATTTAGCACTAACATGTTACTTAAATTAGTAGACTCAGTTCTTCATTTATGACTAGAACCACAAGTGCTTTTCTGAAGCAATGAACTACGTATTGAAGAGAATTCTTATTGGCCCAAATCACTATGGAATCTCAGAATGACCCAGAATGCATGTTATCTGATGCACATATAAATCCTCTTCTGCTCTTGATTCGAGCCTGTCAATCCAGCTCAAACTAGTCCAATACTTCTGGAATGTTCCATCATGAGCCCCATCACACCATTTTACCATTCCGTCATGTTTCGGTTGACCAAGAAGGGAGAAAGGTCACGGCATGGGAAGCGTAATTCAATTCAGTGGTGCGCTACCCGTTCCAAATCCCTCCACAGACGTCGGCTGAACTCAGTAAAGTCATCAAGTGCAGCATTTCATTCACTTAATTGAAGGTTTAGAACGCAAAGACGCAGAGCATAATTATTTTTTTCCCCCCAGGACACAAACAAATGTTGCCAGTAATTCGTTTAAAAACTAAAATCTGTACGATTTTGACACATACAAGCACAAAATGCAGTAGTTCCACGAATTGCTGCACAGACATCGACTTGCTCTACTTTAGATTCTGGTTTACACCACTTTGTGTGGTTATATAACCGTTTCCAGAAACTCTGGGCTATCGACACAAGGAGCAGCTTCCAAACGCCTCTGAGGCTAGCCTCAAAAACACAAGATTTATGGCTCCGCTGTGATATTCGGGCAGAGTCAGCGCACATCTGAGGCTCTGTGCCACTTCAATTCACCCTCATAAAAGATACAAGAGCAAAGAACCAAATAACAAAATCAGGGCAGTTTCACAAACCACACCTCAGCTTTACATAAACTCTGACTGCTAGGAAAAAATGTGTTATTTAATCCTGATAAAACCAAAATCAATTAGGATTTATAGATTATCAAGCTGCTATTTTTAACATTAAAATGCAATAATGGTCAAAATAATAGACATACCGTACATGGAGAACCAAGTATTGACGACATTCAATACTTTATTTATAACATAAAATTTATTCATAAAAGAACCATATAACAGAAGGTTTATAATGAAAAGCAGGGCAATAAATACAATGGGAAAGATTTTTTTCCGAAATCATGGCACAAAAAACTAAGCAATAGCGAAAAGTTTTTGGTCGTCCAGTCAGCTAATCTTTAAAATGCTAACATTTGTAGCTTGTACAATTTCCAGGCATTTGGAATTCTAAATGGAATGACTAAGGAAGGAATGTCTTCGGAAGGCTTTCAGTCCATAGCGGTCTGTAAGAGCGGGATTTCAATGGTGGATTAGCTTTAAAACTAGCGATACTGATTTTCTGTGATGCAAGGTCAAAATAAAACTCAAAAGACAAGGCATAGGGCATAAAACAAAGAATCATACTGCAAAAACTAGATAATTCTCTTAACAGTTCTCCATACTTCATAAAAAACACTTAAAAAATTATAAAAGATCTGTGTCACCATTGTTAATGTGTGGTCACATTAGCGATAAAATCAGGGAAATTTTGCAGGCAAAAAAAGGTCCATTGTCTCTTGTCAATAGCGTAGCGAAGTATAAAGCACCGCGTAAACAGAACTCACTTTCAAACCAAGCAGCTTCAACATGAGTGAAATTTGCATGGGGAACTTTTTTGCTCAAGAGGACTCCAATTGGAATGACTGGATTTCACCCGCAAAATTTCACTTGAGCTACGGTAAATGTGACCGCACCTCTAGGATGGCAGATTGTAGATTATATCTCACCACTCACGATCATTTTACCCAAACACATGCGCTGGGAGGGGAAGGGTAACTGTGAGAAGCAAAAGGCATTGCAAAAAAACTTGCTCTGTTGATATACATGGTTGGTGTTAATACTGCTTTGACTAACAGCGCAGCAGAGTTCTCTAGTAGTCGATACCCTGGTCGTTGTAGTGCCCTCTGTACTCATCGTGGTATTCGCCCTGGTACTCCTCCTCCTGATATTCAGCCTGATAGTCACTATCGCTGATTTCTGAGCCATTCGTGCCTGTGCCCTGGCTGCCATTGGCGTGGATCATGGGCTCCGTGGGGGTGGCGCAATACTTGGGGTCGTAAACCTGCCGTCCCAACCCGTACACGCTCATACCCTTCTGAGAGGCCACCTTATTGGTTCCCATTTGCAATGAGATAGTGGAGTTGTCAACTGGTTGCAGAGCTGCCTTCTGGTCATAGATGTCCCTCCTGGTGCCTGGGGCAGACATACCAGCCTGGAGAGAGATAGACACAAGAAAAACATGTCATTTTCGATAACTTGACCTATTTGTGTGCTGTGTTGTTGGTACAAGTCTATCTTTGGGTATACCTGGCTGGCTCCTTTATTGGTGCCCATTTGCAAGCTGATAGTGGTCTGGTCGTAAGGTTTCTCTGTCTGTGTCTTGGGGTCGTAAAGGTGTCTCCTGGTACCGTAGGCGGTCATACCAGCCTGGCTTGCGCATTTGTTGGTTCCCATCTAAAATGAAAGTCAGAAACACTTCAAAAAGTGCTTCAAAAATCACCTGTAGAAGATCCTAGATGGTCATTGTTACTCTCCAATCAACCTTACTCTTTATGAACTACTCCCCGAAGCAGCTGATACTGGTTGTTTAGCTGTTTGATTCTAGATTTGGTTTTGTAATTAAAGGGTTTTAGGTTTAAACGCCACAATGGGCGATCCTTGATCTATCACTATTGTGGCCTTTAGTAGCCGCCTAACCAGAGGTTATTCCAGTCGCTTTGGACAAAACCATCAACTGAATAAGTCATTCATAATGCGCCTTCCCTTCATGCCCAGTCACAGATCAAATGAGGTAACACTGTGGTCAGGCTTCCTTTAAAAACAATGTATGATATTCATCCAGAAACATTAAGGGAGCTCTAGGAAAAGTGCCTATAACCTGAAGTCCGATGACACACTGGCCAGCCTTCATTTTCTCCTCATCAAAATGTCTCTGCTGCTTGTCTGCATATTTCACGCCAATGTCGACATTTGTTTCCATGCCTTTGGTCTTTGCCTGTTGAAAAAGAAATAAACGTTTCATAGTTGCAAAATATCAAATGTCAATAATATGTCTAAAATGCCAATTTCTGGGTTTTACCGAATATTCAACAAGACTCAAATTTAGCAGAATTGAATGACTAGTAGACGTACCATACTGGCCAAAGCGAGAAGTGTGGTCTGGACTTGCGTCAAGTTCCCGTTTTCGAAGAGGTCGTTGGCCTCAAAGATGTCGTTGGGCTTCACCCCGTAGGCTAGGATGGCTTTGATGAAATTCCCAAGGTTCTCTAGCTGAGGGAACAATGGTAACAGTAAGGGTGTGTTTCTCAGTAAAATTATTGGTTACCTCATTTTCAGATAAAAAGAGTTAAGAGATGAATCAAAGACTGCATGAATGGGTCCATTTATTCTTACAGATTCTTCAGAGCTTTTATACTATAGGGTCTATCTGCAGTTGTTAGGAGCTTCCTCTTCATGCGTCATGTTTTCTCAGCTGCCTTTCCTAGTATTTGCCAATCATTTTATTTGAACACTGTATTGTAAGTCACTTTGGAAGAAAAGCGCTTCTCACTTTTTTAAAGGGACTAATGTGGATGAAAACAAAGACCTCAAGAGTCTCTAAAAACATTTACCTTATGCCAGTTTAACTGTGTATGGTTTATTTTCTTTATCGATCCAGGCTGAAGCTTGTTTATCAATCTGAAAAGAATAAAAACAGAATCATTTCAATTATTTAATTTTCCATATCCATCACATATATAAGCATCTTCTATGGGCACATTGAAGGTCAAGGGTGTAATTTCAGTACTGCTAGCATCACCAAATTGAATGAAGAAAATAATGATTGTTTCAAACAAGTTTTCTGCCATTGGTCAGTCAAACAGATAGTCCAACCCCAAATTCATGTCATTGGTTGAGCCACTGTCATAACATCTGGCCGGAAAGCTCAAAAGCTATATCACCCTGTAGCCTAAAACTGGTTGCCCACTGAAGCTAAGCCTGGTTGGTACCCTGGATGGGAGACCTCCTGGTGTTAGTGAGACCAGCAGGGGGTGCTCCCTGTGGTCTGTGTGGGTCCTAACGTCCCAGTATAGTGACGGGGGCACTATACTGTCAAAAGAGCACCGTCCTTCGGATGAGACGTAAAACTGAGGTCCTGACTCTCTGTGGTCATTAAAAATCCCATGGCACTTCTCGTAAAAGAGTAGGGGTGTAACCCCGGTGCCCTGGCCACATTCCACTCATTGGCCCTTGCCAACCATGGCCTCCTAATAATCCCCATCCACTGAATTGGCTCTATCACTCTCTCTCCTCTCTCCACCTATAGCTGGTGTGTGGTGAGCGCACTGGCACCATTGTACTGTGGCATCCGTCGAATCATCCAAGTGGATGCTGCACACTGGTGGTGGTTGAGGAGATTCCCTTATATGATTGTAAAGCACTTTGGGTGTACAGTACTACATATGAAAGCGCTATATAAATGCCTCATTCAAACAAGCAATGCTATGATAGTCTTCAAGCCTGACAAAGCCGGTGTTTAGTAGGTTTAGCTGGTCAGACAAGTCAAGTGGCCTCCCATTCTGACCAGCTGAAAAGTGCCCAAAACCACTCTAAAAACTGACCAACTCTGAGAACATCAAAGACCAGCAAACTAGCGTAGGCTGGTTTAAAATGTTTTTTTTTTTTTTGTATTTCAGCAGGGGAACCTTGCCCACATGGCCAAGTATGTTTATGTTTACCAACTCACTCGCACAGTATGACGCCATCCTTAAGGCCTTTCTGAAAGCTGTCTCCGATCGGCATGCCGGTCACCTCCTCGATCCAGAAACGAAGCTCCTCCTCCTTCTGTAGGTCATATTTCTGTGCGATCTGATGAGAAATAAGCCAATCAGTGAGTTGGCCAATACACATCAGTCAGTTATGAGTCAAACCGGCTCTGCGTTATCATAGTTATGTGTCCAGGATAATCTTACTTCAGATTCTATAGTTATGTGTCAGCATGCATGCTTATCTCAACTACTGTAATGTCAATACACTTCTACTCGCACACAACGTGTTTGACTTCAAAACACATGACACAGGACCAAAACAGCAGTTTGAAACATTAAAAAACGCCTCTTTGCCTGTTAAAAGCTGCATTAGAGCAAATGGAAAATCATCAAATGCAGCTTAATCAAATCAGATTGCCAATAAAACCTCTTTTCTGGCTTCCTTTGTATTTTTCCTTTATGAATAGAACTGTTGGCCTTTTAAAGCATGTGATGCAACACCGTCATGCGATTCCACCAGCAACAGAGCATAAAATCCCCACAAAGAGTCGCCGCATGAATCTATTCTGGCCGTTTCGCTTTCTCAGGACTTTTCTGACTGTAAATACCACCGTTGACCTGCTGACATTGAATAATGTACTCAGAACGGACAACTACGACTAACAACAGAATAAACTAGATCTTTACAAAATGCCTGAATGTAATATGAGAGTTGTTTGCTTGTGCAAAAGCATCCTATGGCATTTGCCAAGGTATTTGGAGGGGTTTTTAGTGCACAAAAGAGCCCATCCTTGTTGATACTGTGGTCATAAATATGGCCTCAGTTGCCTTTAATGGATGTTTAGTTGTCGATCCAGTAGGCGGTAAAGTAAGTCTTAGAAAAGTAATAGTACACCTCTAATTAACAAGCTGCATGATTGGAGGCATCAAAGTTTAATAGTAGGGGTTAGTACGTTTAGCAAACCCCAAGTATGAGTAATAGTAAAAGTGAAGCATGCCTTTTGCAAGCACTTTTAATTAATACAGACACTCAAAGTATGTTTTTCTTCTTCATGAGTGCTAAACACTACTTCAGCTTCAAGTACAAATCTTCAAAAACAGATTACATGTTTGTTTTATTCTGTTAATAAATAAAAGGGCATTAAATGCTTCAGTTTCCACACTTACAGCCAGATTAAACCCATTTAAAGCAGCTATTAATATAAGTTCCAGGAAATGGCTTTTACAGGGACTCCATTTCACGTTCAGTGTTCAGGGTCAGACTGTACAAAGACAAAGCTAAATGTGGCCATCAAGATTGATCATGAGAGAGAGAGGGACAAAGAGACATACAGTAAAGGGAAAAAGGGTGGAGAAGATATTCTCAGCAGTTGGCGTTGGACAGAGGCTCCTGGAGATCCTGGAGTCTCACTATACAGCCAAAACATGATAAGAGCTTCCCTCGCGTCCTTCAAGAAGCAGTCTGCTATCTCAAACCTTATTTCCAGCACAAACACAGTCCTAACCCTTCAGATTTTACACAGAAACTCTTCCTTAGTCCTCTTAGCATTTAGCTTTTGTTTTAGGTCCTATGCTAATTTCAAGACCATAGAAGTGGAGGGAAACGTGTGCCAACAACAGCAATATTTTTTGGTCATGGTAATATTATGTTTTGGACAAACTGCACAAAATTATTCTGTTTCTGTCAGGTAACATATGTGCTTTGTTTACACTTCTGTTCAAAAGTTTGCGGTTGGTAAGATTTTTTTACTGGTTTCGAAAGCTTCTTATCCTCACCAATATTACAATAATTTAAAATAATGTTTTTATACGTGAAAAACATTTTAAAATGTAATTTATTCCTGTGATTCACAGCTGAATTTTCAGCATCATTACTCCGGTCTTCAATGTCACATGATCCTTCAGAAATCATTCTATTATGCTGATTTGCTACCATTTAAACACTTTGGTATTTGAATATGACACTAATTTAGAATCACAACAATATAAAAAAGAGTGAACAATGTCTCAAATTGTGTTCAGAATCACCAAAGTGATTTCAGTATGATACAATAATGTTTCAGCTCTAGACTCTTACTGTTTGCCAACGACTGTCTCATTTGTGCCTATTTTTATTTCTCCTGAGGGATTTTAAGATATAGCTTGGGGCCCATAAACTTCCATAGAAGGTCTCTGAGCAAGCTGAAGATCAATAATCCTCCCACACTAAAGCCCAGCAGTCAGAATGTGAGACCACTAGGAAAAAATGGTGTGTGGGGTGTTGCGGCAGTTCACTTGTGCAATTTGAGGTCAGCCGAGATAACTTTTCTTCTCTAATGACAGACAAAAAAGCTAAACCGTACATAGTCTCTCATCTTAGAAGAACTGCAGAACTTTTGGTATGCTTCAAATAGTTCAAAAGAGCACTAGATGATTTCAGATGTAGTGGGAGACAAAGAACGTTATATCTCTGATATAATGAACCATTGACTGGGATGATTTATAGTAGACATAAATCGGAAAATCAAAACTGACAAAGACAAAAGAACAGAAGAGCTCCACAGAGAGACTGAGGAAAGATTGGAGAACCATGTGCCTGTCTTGTCCTTCCTTCCACTCCACTGGGAAACCAGCCAGTGGTAGGGGAAAAAAAGAGAGAGAGAGAAAATGTGGAAAAGTGACCCTTGATGGAGATGTTGGAGGCATTTGCAGTAGAAGAACATTCTGGATGGTTGTGGGCTGATCCCGCTGGAGTCCGACCTCTAGCTCTCCTCCCCCACTCATAATTCTGAGAGCTTACTGATGACAGCACAAAAACCGAGCAAACATCTGACTGAAAAAGGTCAGGGAGTGAAAGGGCTCTCAATGCAACACGATCAATTCGACAAACAGTCCTTCAGAGATCGATAAAACAGTGATGACAACGGAGGAGGGGAGGGGTGACCTTTTCACCTTGAGTTTTTTAGGCTAACAACACATACAAACACAGAAATATATAGTTTAGCAACAAGAGAAACAATCTACAATCCTCTAACTAAATCCTATTTGTTTCCAAAATAAGCATAGCTTCTATTATCGAACTCAGTTTACAGAATGATTCAGAATTCTGCAAACTTCACTTTGCAAAAACAAAGTATGAACAAAGGAATGCATTCGCTTAACCTACTTCTCTGACTAATATTGAGTATTGTGCTGAAATCAATCATAAATGCCCACTTATTTGCATGTGAGCAACTAGTTCAGCCAGTATTAGACAATATTTAACCATGCGGTCTGGAAATACCCAGCGGAACAGACAACATAGAATCATTTGCTCTCACTCTTAGAAGAAAAGGTTCTTTTAAGGTTCTATAGGCGCTTCGTATTTGGAACCCATAAAAGGTTCTATACAGAACCCAAGAAAGGGTTCTTTCTTTTCATTATAGAACCTTTTTAGCATAAAAGGTTCTTTGGAGTTGAGTAAAGAACCCTATGGTTCTATATAGAACCCCAATGAACCCTTTTTTTCTAAGAGTGTAGAACCTTTTAGGGTTTCCAAATACGAAGCGCCTATAGAACCTTTTAAGGTTCTATATAGAACCTTTTCTTCTAAGAGTGTACTATACAGTACCTGTGAATTCAACTGAAAATAATTGTTTAAATCACAGAATGCCAGACAACATTCATCCCGAAATACAGTAGTAACTAGTTTTTTTAATTTTGTGTTAAAAATGTCTGTAATAAATATTCACGTTTAGCAATGCTAGGGGTCATAGCTAGATGATAGTTGAGCGGTTGCCAGGTTTGCGTAACAAAAGCAGCCCGATTGCTTTTCAAAACCCGCCACAGGAAAACCACAGTCCTGGCAAGATTGGTGGTTGATTGGGGATTGCTAGATAGATTCTAGGGTGTTTTGGGTGGTTGATAATGGGTTACTTACTGGCTTCAATCAAAAGAGCCCACCCTAACAAGATTTTTATATTTTATGAAGAAAATGTGTGTAATAACCACAATTCTAGGCCATTGCTAGGTAGCTCTGATTGCAAGGTTATTGCTGAAGTCGAGTGTAGAGCTGCTCGATTAATCGTTAAAAGATCGCGATGTCGATTCAAACACCTACGCGATCTTATTCTTAAATTACAACGATTCTCTAGTGTCTATTAAACCTTTGACAGAATCACACCAGAACATTTAGTGTTGGCACTACCGCTGAGCCAGAGAGAGCAGTTCTCGTACATAAGAAAAAGTATTTTCATGGTTATTTCTGTTACAAATATTCATATTTTCACAGAAGTACTGGGACAAAATTGTCTACCGAACAAAGTAAATAACCTTTTGAAAGTAACTTGGCGCCTCATTGTATCAATTACAAATGATCATTAAAATTATTAAATCATTAAAATGATTGCCATTGAATCATTTACTCAAGAGATTCGTTCACAAACGCAGATTCATCCAGTAATGAAACAAAGTGAAGACTTTGAGTCATTGGAAAAAAACATTTATTCATATCAAATAAAAAAAAAGTGTTGGTCTGAAACAAAAAATAATTACCCGGTATTCTCAATTTATCCAGAATCGTGCAGCTCTACTGGAGTGTTTGGATTGGTTGCTTGCGTATTGCTAGGTGGTTGCCTGGGTGTTCTCAGTGGTTGCTAGGTGGCTAAGTTAAAAGAGCCATTCCTAACTAGATGTTTTGAAGAAAATTATTGCTTGGTTGCTAGTGCATTTCTAGATACGCCAGCATTACAAGTTGGTTGCTAGGGTGTTTCGAGTAATTTATAGGGTGTTCTGAGTGGTTGCTGATGTATAATTGCATAGAAAAGTAAAGGATTAGTTCACTTTTAAAGTGAAAATTCTGTCATCATATACTCACCCTTAAGTTGTTTCAAACCTGTATGAATTTCTTTCCTCTGCTGAACACAAAGGAAGATATTTAGAAGAATGTCAGTAACCAGACAGTTTTTGGTTCCCAATGACTGCCATAGTAGGAAAAAAATATACTATGGCAGTCATTGGGAACCAAAAACTGTCTGGTTACCGACATTCTTCTAAATATCTTCCTTTGTGTTCAGCAGAGGAAAGAAATTCATACAGGTTTGAAACAACTTAAGGGTGAGATGACAGAATTTTCATTTTAAAAGTGAACTAATCCTTAATAACACACCTCTCCTCAATAAACCGCATGATTTTGTATCATTCATGCGTGCCATGGGATGAGTTAAACACCAAGCAGTCATAATAATGATGCTTGACTTAATCATCACCAAAATGACACAATATAGCTAATGTTTCCATTCAAAGTTGCGAATTTAACTTGGGAAAATCGCATAAAACATATGCGAATAAAGCGCCGTTTCCATCCAGTGATTCGAAGAGAACAAAATCATCACTTCCTGATAAACTGGTGCTAAATATCACTAAGAAAAGTAGGAGAAGCCAATGTATATGATAATTTTTATTATATTACTTGTTATCCTGTAAATGCGTTTCCATCATAGTTTATGCGCATGCTTTCTTATCGAAAGTTTTTTTTATGCACATTTTTACAATTTATGCACATCTTGGGGTTTCCTATCCAGCAGTTTTTTTTATGCGATATCCCAAAATGCGCATAAAAATAAATGGGTGGAAACACAGAATGACACAAAAACCACAAAGCTGTTAAAAGCTTTAGAGTGCAAAGACAACAACTTTTGGCTAAAAGGCTTTCAGACCTTGAATAAACGTTGATAAACTTAGACAAGGCTTTTTAAAGATTTTTTTTTTCAATGTTTACACTGTTATAAGATCCTGCTGTACAACAGACGCCAAACAATAGCCTCAGGAAAACACACTTTCCTGGTCTTCCTAAAATGGCAACACGGGGTTAAATCACTGTGGCTACACTTTGCAGAGCCTCATGCAATCCTAGAAAATATTGCTGATCAGCACATTGCGGGGAATGTAATGGCCCCTCACTGGGCCGGCTGCCCATCAGCAGTCACAGTACGGCAGTAAAAGTGTTTTTATGCCGAGGATCAAGATGGAATGTGGCATTAGAGGGAGATGGATGGATCAAAGCCGTCAGGTTAACCTAGTCTTGGTTTACCCGAGAACCACCGTGACCTCCCCAATCTGACCCACGGCCTCTCCCAGGACACCGGTGCTTGAGCTGTGGGACCAGTACTGGCGTATTTTCAAAACTGCAAGACGTACATGTACGCTAATGCAGAATGAGATGAGCGTGAGAGCCAAGAATAATTAAAATTTATTACAGTCTGAAAAGGTTTTCCCATGTCTGAGAGAATCAAGGTGTCTGTTGAACCCCATCCAAAAATTGGATAGGGGAATTCCTGCATATTTAATGTTCTGACAACGGAAAAGTCTTGGAAGCAACATTCAAGACAATGTATTAAACTAACTACTAAACACAGAGCTACCAAAATCAAAAACATTTCTATAGAACATTGCCAATGGCTCCTCACATTCAGGAAAGGCTGTTCTTCTATCCACTACCTGGGGGAAAACAACTGATATGATTAATATAATGTAAAACGAATGGTCACAATAAAAATAGGTTGTTAACTGACATCTCTTCCATGTGTAAAAATAAACCAGCCTGAACAATATCTTCACTGTGCTGAATTTAAACAGAGGATGATGCTTTGGCATCAAGCCCGTAATGAACGACCCGTTGTGTCTGCTGTTACATAACCAGAGGGTCATTCATTTGATTGGTAATACATCGTTTCCTATTATGTCATTTGTGGGTTATATTTTAAGGAATAAGTGTATTTGACAAGGTGGCGTGATTCGTTGACATTTACAGGCTGATGATGTACTGTCTGGGAAACTAACATTTTTAAATCTCACTGTGAGCTTCGACTTCCCACATTTCCAAAGTTCAGCTTGCAGGAAAACAAAGGCAGAAAACAGCTCTCGGCTTTCAGCAGAGCAAGAGTGCTGATGAAACTCAAGAAACGAGACAAACAAGTCTTCGGAAATCACATGACCTAAGGTTTGAAACAAACATTGTTGAGAACGTTCTCGTAGTTCCAGGTTAATACTGCTTGAAGTATAGGTATTTATTATATGAGAATAGCATAAAAATGTTTGCTTATAAAAAGTGTATTTATCTGGGCATTAACGTGGATGCCAATCAGGTTTATTAATGAGCCACTATGATGCATTAAAGTGACAGTAAAGATATGCATATGTTACAAAAAAATGTGACACTGAAGTAATGGAGCAATGATTTCAGTTTTGCATCACAGAATATAAAATAGGCTTAAAACAGAAAACTTTTTAAATTTCACAATATTACTGTTTTTGCTGTATTTTGATCAAATAAATGCAGCCCTAATGAGCATAATGAATGCTGAATATACTTTAAATGCCTGATAAATGCCTGAGGAGTCAGCACAGCAAGTCGATTCTACTAGTATTACACATGAAGAAGTACACGCCAAGATCAACAGCTCTTTATTGCAATAAAACTCAAAAGCATACTTCAAAAAGAAAAAAAAGGACCTGTAAGGATGCAAGGGACACTTTCCTGTAGCCTTTCATTGTCCAGACAAGTAAAATGGAAAATAAGTCATGGATTAAGAGGGGAAATGGTGTAATGGAACTACTTTCCACTAGAAAGTAGTCAGGATCAACGTTGCAATTTCAGCCACATGCTTTTCATTTTACACATAAAGGACCCAAAAATGAAAATGCTGTCATCACTTACTCATTACTTTCGTATGTCTTTCCAAACCTGTATGATTTTCTATCAGCGGCGGGACACAAAAAGTGAATTTTTGAGCAACATCCTGGCCCCTCTTTACAATAATAATTGAAATTGGAGCTCCAAAATGGCAAGAAAGCAACATAAAAGTATCATACGTGTTCAGTCTTCTGAAGAAATGATTGACACCTTCATAAAAGTTCATGAAAAAAGTAGCAATTTGTGAATTAATCAGTTCTTTTTGATTATTTGATTCTTGAAGATTATCAGAGAACAACTTAAATATTTGTTTGTTTGTCACATAAAGATATAGTTTCAGAAGACTGGAAATCTAGCACAAAAGTTATACAGACTACTTTTATAGTGTTTTTGCATCCTTTCTGAAACTCGAAAGCTCCAGCCTTATTGCATTTCTCTCTTTGTGTTGATGAAAGAAGGTCATAAGGGTTTGAAATAACATTACAAAATTTCTGGGTGAAATATTTCTTGTTAAGCATCTGGCTAAAAAGCAACATTGTTTCTTTGAGCCGAAGAGGTCATTAGCGCAATGCACACTTTGACAGTTCAAAGCCATAAACTGAACTCTTCTGAATGAAGCGGGATTATACACATCACAGCTGTTCCGGCAACGTCGTCACATTTTAGGAATGCTTAAAATTCCAAGATGAAACGCTTACTTCCGAAGGGGTTTGGATGAAAGACGGACAGATACCTACCAGGATTACTCACTTCAGAGGTGAAATATTAACTTGTCTGCCAAAAAATAGTTTACTTTAATTTACCTGTTGAGCTGAAACTAAGATTACTTAAGTCTAAAATAGCTCTTTAGCACTGGTGATGTCATGCTTGAGAAATTTTAATGGGGGTGTCCATCTTTACCCCGATTCACTGGCTTTACATCTTTATACACAATCCTGTCTGATTAATTTGAGAGATAATATCCTGAATAAATCACTACTTAGAAACAAGGTTATTAAACGTGCTCCATTATGTCTTCCCCAAATGACCCTCCTGCTTCTTTTGATGAGGATGTTTTCACTCAACAACTTTTTATATGACAGTCATATTAAAAATTTAAAACATGGAGATAACCTCTGACCAGCTCATCTCTGGGCAATCTAAGATCAATTTAGGATAATATGTCTCTTTTCTGTTGTTGCATTTAATGATTTTTTAAATCAGAAACTTTTTTGGGGGGTTGGGTGCTTACTAAGCACATTTTCCATTTTATCCAATTAACTCAATACTAAACACAATACATCATATTAAACATTTAAATAGATTATTATTATTTACTTAGTATTATTAATGTGCCATTTCATTCAAAATCACTTGGATTCAATCTCCACGTAACGTTCATGACCATAAGTCTTACATAATCAATAATACATTGGAGAAACAAAAAGATACATTTAAACTAAAGCATATTAAAACCAAACTAACAATAGTATCAAGCACAAACAATAAACTACTTTCAAAAGGTACAGTAGTTTCCCCATCCCATAATAGATACCACAACGGATAACCTGAACCACACATACCAAAAATGTTTACATACATGCATAGGCTAAATTAATATTCAAAAGAAAGAAATAAAGTTCAGTGTACCTTGTTTTTAACCTCCGCAGATAACCCGTAGGCTGGTCCCTTGTTAAACTGAGTCATGATTCACTTTTTGAGTTTTCTCCTGAAGTCAATGAACTGGCCAACAGAGAATGAGAAAAGTAAAGTCCTAAAGCTGCAGTAAAAATCACAGTACAGATGATTCTGTGCTCCGGGTGAATGAATAATCCTCGCGCACAGTGAGTTTACACAACAGACACTCTCTCGCGCAAAAACTTCCAGCTACTATCGCGGATTTGGGGGTGGAGCGAAGTGACTGACGCGCCTCTACAGCCAATCAGAAGCCTAGGCTCGTCTATTGTTTCTCTGGCTCTTGGTGGCCTAAGTAATAGATCACTTGGCAAAACTATTGACCGAGTTTCTGTTTACTGGAAAACTGTGCCTTATCTCTACAACTGTATGGTGTAATAATCCTTTCTTTGTCTTTTTTTACGTGTTTTTTTCTTTTTGTTGCTAGTTTGATAACTGCAATAACAAGATAAGCATTTTACTGTAACTTTTTTTTAACTAAAGTCAATTTGTGAGGTAAATTCAAATATGAATATATTAAACTAAACGGAAACTATATTAATACAATTCATAAATGATGAGTACAAAATTATTTCTCAATATCAATTAAAAATAGTTTAAACCAATAATTAGTTGAAAGTGTGAAAAATTAATAATAGCCTACTTACTGTGGTTTGTGGTTGTTATTATAATTGTATGCCTGAAGGGAAGAAACCAGTTTTGATATATATAAAAAAAGCCAGTAACAACAATTCATAAAAAGAAATCAAACGCACAACAGACACATGCAGGCTCTGTATGGATCCAATTTCTGCATTATAATTTTCGGTATAATCAAGTAGCTTTAAATAACCATAACCAATTTAGAGCATGATGTGGCCGGGGCTCTAATGTCAGGGTTTGTTTCTGTCTGAAAGGTTGAAGTGAAAACATGGGAAAAAAACAACTATCATGGTGGTTTGTCAAAGTAGATCAGTATCTTTCGCTGTCACGTAACCTTTGCCAAATAAAGAAAACATGAAGAAATTTTTTCTAAGGTGGCTTTCTATTTGTGAATATTTCTAATAACTTACATATTTGTGATTAAGCAGAATAGCTGCCTGGAGTTTCACCATGTGGTTTACCTGACAACATATCTATTTTATCAGACACTGAAGGACTTTTGCCAATTGAAATCAATTGCAACATACCGGTAGAATAAAGAGCGAAACAGAAGGGACATTCTGCATGGCCGACTGGGAAAGATATTGATAAGAGCAGTTTTGTGATGTAAATAGTAACCAGTCAGTCAATGAGAAATAAAAGAGTTCCTTTGGAAAACAATCAGGTCTTTCTTGATAAGAGTCTGTAATTTATGACTAGGTTAGTCGGCACGTTTTTGTCTGCAAATCCAGGCGATAAGACGCACAGAATGCATCATACATGAGTGTGTTACATGTTTTTTTAGATAAGATTAGGATTTTAAACTTAATCTGGATTAGTTAGTCAATTTCAAGTCTAGTCAAGTTCAAGTCTTTACAAAAGTCTTTTCTGTTTGTTTCTTTTAAACTAAATCACTCTTGCTGTTGGCATTTGGTCTTTATCCCTCCTCCAAAAATGTACTTAACCTAATCAGTTGCCTAAAAATCTTATGTTTTGGCATTACAAAGATCTGAATAGAGCACAACAGTGTTTTCAGTCATGTTTACCAATCATTTTCTCCATTGGGGTATAAAGCATATTCAATAGAGTTCTAAGTTACATTAATAATAATCAGCTTGAAAGATTAATCAAGATCTTGACCAAAAATTGATGGACTCCTTGATGGAAATAAAAGTTGTGATGTTATTTCCATCAAGAGGTGCATACATTTTTGGTCAAGATCTTGTATTGACAGTTTTAGAAGTGTTGCCAAACATATAACATGAAAGAAACATAATAATCACTGCAATAATGATCCAATCATAGACTCTTAATCATTTGCCTATTTAAATCCAATTTGGCCGGGCGGTGTTTCATCACTTATTTCCGCAGATCATGGTAAGTCAGAATCGTCACAGTCCACTTTATGCTGAGAAGTAAATGACTAAGTTACCTGCATGAACTTGTCCTGCCAAACAAAAGAAAGCATCAGGGTATGTTCTACCTCATGCTTCAGGTATAAGAGAGCCACAAAGAATTACAGAGCAATAAAATAAGATCTGCAGCTTTACCATCTCCTCTCACTGTTTACTTTTTAACTCACACCATTTCCTTTAAAACCAACCACACGCCGGCACAGGAAGAGATCAACAATGAAGTACTGCTGAATAGTGGAGTGAGCTGGACAATATTTCGCAAAAACACTGAAGATTTTTTTTTTACATACATAGTACACATGTAAGAATGAAGAATGACATGAATGAAGAATGAAGTCTAACCTTTGAAAGGGACAAACCTGTGATCGAAAGCCAATTATTTCCTTTTTCGTGCAGTGTTGGAAAATGCTGAACCTATGAATGGAATTAGAAGCACCTGCACATGTAAAAACTTCTCTTGGTTTCGTTTGGTTGACTTTTCAAGGGTGTAATAGGTAGAAAAGGTGTGATAGGATATTTCATCAGCCCATTGTGACTGTTTGGCGTAAAAAAACAAACAGAAAACGCTGATGCAGTTGTCGTAGTTGTGTATTCAGCACGTCAGTAACTGCATAGGAATGATTCGCATCGGCTTCACTGAACAGTATCAAAATGCATGTAATTATCAGATGAATTAAAAAACGATATATTATGCAAAAAGAAAACTTTTCTGTAAATGTTCTCCTCACTCCAATCTCCCTAGGTAGATGGACTTAGGGTATTTGTCTTTCAATGGTGCCCACTGCACAAAGAAGTAGTCAGAAAGGTAGTAGAGGATCTTCCCAGATAGAGACAGTGTCTCCACGCGACAGATGCTCTCCACGTAGACGATCAAGACCCTTTTCAGGCCCAGGACGCCCAGGAGCAGGCCAGCGGCACACAGCGGGACGCATGTCCCTGGACCGTTACACAGTACCTGAAACACACACATATACACTTTAAATATACAAAAAAAGCACACAATAACATTGAATTAATTACCTGTAGTCAAGGCATCATGAACTGACAATGAACAACATAAATATACACTATTGCTCACTGTTAATTCATGTTTGTTCATAATGCAATAGTCAGTGTTAATTCATTCATACCATTTAAAATTTAACAACTAAACTAAATAAATGCTGTAAAAAAAATATTGTTAATTATTAGGTCATAATACCTAAATGCATTAGCTAACATTGCCAAAGTGAACATTTATGAATTACTTAAATGTATATTGAAAATAAATTAATACTTAATAAATTAATACTTTTATTCAGCAAGAATGCATTACATTTCAAAAAGTGAAATTAATAAAAGTTTATTAATTTTAAATGAATAAAATTAATTTTAATTAAGTAAAAATTTTATCTTTATTATAAATTCATCTTATGCCAACTTGCAACAAGTTATCTTTACATAAATGGTTAAGTTCACTCTTTGAGATAAACATTTCAGGTGAACTTGTTGACAAATACTTTGAAAAACACCATTAATTTGGGGATTTACAAGTTTCTGTAAAGCTGCTTTTGGATTTTGAAAAGCAGTAGAATTAAAAATGAATTGATTTGAGATTTGACTTATATAGGCTATAGGACACAAAAACGCCTGCATAAAGTATACTTCTATACTTCAGTCCTCTGAGCTGGAGAAATATGAGCTTTCTGGTTCAAAACTGGAGACAGCGAGCGGCACAGGAAGGCGGTTAGACTTCGGTGGAGACGAGCCATGGGGTCTGGAGAAATCATCTTACACCGACTGCTCAGACACATTAACACTGGAAAAATCCAGCCACTGTCTGCTCAGAGCCGAAACTGATACGACGCAGGAACCGAGGACAACGACCGAAGTGAGAACATCAGAGGTGAGGGACGTTTCCACTCGCATACGCTTCAGTTCTTCCCCCTCAACTCATTTCTGTCTGCTTCAAGGTCCACTGGTGCTCGGATTCAGTTTACTGCCAGTTTCCAAACAGTCTAAAACACTCCATTTCCCATCCAGCACCTGGAGACAGATGAGCGATGAGGATGGGCACGGACGGACCACCAGGTGGGCGATCTGTCTCGGCCCGTGTTTACATTTCACACACACCTGCGAATTCACCTCGGGGGATGAGATCACTCTCACCCAACAGAGAGATGCTGACTTCAGCTCTGAAGGGCTGCTGGATTGTGTACCGAGTTTGGCGAGTGTTTGCTATGGGAAAAGGCCAAACCGTCAGAGTGCTATTTGAGTCTGTCATCAGAGTGGTGCAAATTTAAATGGCCATTTTGTGAAACTTCAACACGACATAAATCAAACGTCAGAAAAGCTCCGTCTTTGGGCTGTTGAATCTGCTGGGCACTTGAATGTCTATAAGAAAACTTGCTTTTCTCAAGTCTCTCTTTATGTAGTAAGGAGAAGAATGCCTAAGAGTGAAAGCTCGATATGAGGCCGTCTCTTTTTAGCCTCTTCCGCATTTTCCCAAAAGAAACACTTGGCACTACCAATCATGAACTAAAACACTAAAGCTAAATCACTGTTAAACCAAGCTTGACTTCAATAAAAATAAATCTAAACAAACGAAAAAGCTGGATCAATGGTACAATCTAAATAAAAAATGTAGCCAATATTTGTGTGTGCTTGGTGCCGTTAGCAAAGCAACATGCAGAAAAATCTAACTGGATGGATGGATGATGGATGGATGGATGGATGGATGGATGGATGGATAGTGTAGATGGATGGATGGATGGATGGATGGATGGATGGATGGATGGATGGATGGATGGATGATGGATGGATGGATGGATGGATGGATGGATGGATGGATGATGGATGGATGGATGGATAGTGTAGATGGATGGATGGATGGATGGATGGATGATACACTTATCCTGGAACATTTTAAAGAATGAAAGGCGTTCTGGAGTGATTGTTTCTGTGATGTCATCACAGCGAGACATGTTTGTGGCACAGCTGACAGACAGGTGAGGACGCCAGACTCGGGAAGCCTCATGCGCAGGTGCTGAGACATAACTACTGATGAGGTCATCGAGGTGAGGCCACAGAGCAGCTCCAGGTGAGATTAAACTGTTACTTCTCTTCTCAGGCTTCAGATGAGTCAGCAGACCAGACTGAAGGTGTCAGGTCTATAAATGACAGACGAGTTCATTCGGAGTTTTGTTAAACAGTAACAGAGAAGAAGGTCGTTTTATGATTATGATTATTATTTTACAGGTCTGTATCATCTACTGCAATAACGACACTACTATCTTATTATGTTTTCCACTTTTTAAAAGTTTGTAAATTGGATTTATGATTAGGGTTCTACACTGATGTAAGATAGATAGATAGATTAATAGATAGATAGATAGTGTCCTTTCTGGCATCTTGTACATTAATGCTTATATTGTGTTTCTCACTTTGTTATGGTTTGATTGTATTTGTGATTAGGATTACAAATTAACTGCTTGCTTATGAACATTATTTCTCTACATGCACGTTCTGACATATTCTGACATGCAGATCCTATTTTATGATCTATCCATCACTGATTCTCATCAACATATGGAGGAACATTAAATAAATAAAACATATGGAGCTCTCCGTCCACCGCGCTTTCCAACAATTTCCAAATAAGGCTAAGATGAAACATATGGAGTGCTGGGGTGCACAAACAAAAAACCAATGTGCAGACTCAGAGGAACAGTGAGGAGTCTCTCTGGAATGTGTGGGACGTCCACCGCACAACATCCAGACCCCCGTTATTTGTTATTGTAAATCGTACAGACCCGCTCCCCCACACACAAAACCTGTATAAAAGAGATTCTTTAAATTGTTTTCCCGTATTCGTCCTCATTTTGGACTTGCGTCACAATTTGACTCGCTCATGAAACAGACTCCATTTTCAGACAATCAGCATTTCTGTCAACAAGTTTAAAACACAAGCATCAAGTGTAATCTTGTCAAAGCGAGTTAAGCGGGAGGAGATGAAGAAAATAAATAGCAGAAATCATAACACTCAATATTTTTGATAGAGGCATCACCTTTTTGTTTACTATAGAACATTTTTACTTTAACCTAAAAAAATAATTAGTGAAAAAAGTGATTTGAGATAATGAAGCAAGGTATATAATTTTTTTGAAAATAAATTATTGAAATATAGACCAAATAAAGTTAAAAAAAGAAGAAGAAATATATAGACCTGATGTAGCCCCGCCCCTTTTCAGTGCTTCACTCGTTCTGTTCTCTCTTCCGGTTTATATTTCCACAGTATGACGGTAAGATCTTACGGATTCATGAATAAACCGCTGGTTTTAAAATCGTTAATTATTAGTTATGAAATCCCCTTCAAACATTACAATGCTCAAAATAACTTTCGTAAACTCTACAATAAGTAAATTCACTTCACCAGCTAAATATTCTCCGACAGAGATCCCATAGAAATATACACAGCTACCGAAAAAAACAAAGTTCAAACTAAATTCTAAAGATGGATGCGAGCTTGTTTCTCTGGCGCATAAGCTCAACAGTCTTGAAAGTTTGGGAGATTTCAGTCTAAAAATGAGCTGTAATTATTATGCAAACATATTACTTGCATTAAAAATTGATTTTTAATGTCTTTAAACTACCGTAAGCTAATATTTATGTATAATAGAAAAGTTATTCAAATGTAGGCACTTCAGTCTAGACTGACGTACTGATGAACTGAAGCTGTAAATAACCGTGATCAGTAGTATTCACTATTAACTGCTCCTCACGGCATGCTGAATCCGGGACGCTTGGCTTGTGCTGACACATCTGGAGCTCATGAGTAGCCATGACGCACTCATTTCCTTTTATGGCTAAAAGAGGACTGAATCCACCCCCTCTTCACCTCCGGATTTCAGACCTGACCCCCCATTTCCCCCAATTCCGCTCTGGTATGTGGACGAACGGGCCTCAGCTCCTCACCGAAATGCTCAAGTTTGGTTAAAACAAACAGCTGACACAAGTCACGCTGAAGGACGCTCCCTCACCGCGCAGACACAATAGGGGTGCCGGACCCCCTGAAGAAGATCTTAGACATTGTCTGCTGGACTAAAAAGGAAATCCTGCTGTTGAAGTCCAATGGCGGATCAAAGGCCACCTGGTCCTTATATTTTAATCTCACATTACAAATAAACAACAAAACGTAAGCATAAAATAGATTTAAAACATAAATTGTATTTTATACTTAAAACATAAATTACAAAAAAAAAAAACTCTGGAAATGTGCCCTTTTCCATCATGCTTTATTTCATCACTAAATGTATATTACATTTTATTATATAAATTTTTTTTTTTTAAAGGCATTTTTAATAATAAAAAATACAATAATAATTGTGTCCAGATTTGTACTACTGAGACGTGCAAATTGTAATTAATGAATCAGTGTTGTTATTAAACTAAAAGTTAGTTTTAACCAAAACTAAAAGTTTTTTTTAGTTTTTTATTCAGTAATTGAAATAAAGCTGAACTAAAATAAAATATAAACATTAGATGAAAACTTATATGAAAATTTGAAATATTGCCATGGCAGCTAAAATTACGTTTGAACTTAAAATAAAGAAAACTTAAAATTAAATGAAAAATTAATTAAGGCCAAGCAAAAATATAAATGGCAAATTATAAAAATGGCAAAATTACTAAAACTTTAACTAAAATTTAAAATAAATGTAACATTAAAATAACTAAAAGCTCATTCAAAATACAAAAAAAAAAAATAGTATATAAGCAATACTAAAATAACTATGCAATGAATGTCACAATGCAGAAAAATCTTAAAGACATAATATATTATAAAAACTATTTAAATAATAAATTAGCTATTTTTTATTTTAGGGAAAACTTTTTTTTTTAAGTATGAGATAGAATAAATTTGTCTAAACTCTTTTACCATGAAACTAACGTGACAACAGATCCAAGTCAAAAAAAGGCCCCAATCGTTCTTTAGTTTCCTAGAAATCTGGAAACCACTTTCCCATTAATAAACTTGCCTGAATGGAAAAGTAGGAAATGACGTCAGCATGAGGAGAGAGGGCGCTAATTAGAGCTTAACAGAATACTAGTGTGGCGGTCCGTGAGAGATTTGTCTGGTTAGCGGTGACCTTTGGGCTCTACTGCTCAAGCACTGCAGCGCCGGCCGCTTAGTCACGCTCCGCCTCCTCTCAGCTGGTCTCCACGGCAACACAGAAACCCGAAACTGAGAGGAGTCGGGCCGCTGGGCCAAGGAGCCAGTCAGGTCTCGCCACATCCTGAGAACAAGACCCCTCGGCTGCTCCGCTCACAACCCTTCATTACACGACCACAGGAGGAGAGAGAGAAAGGGGCTCTGGATTACGGATCATTCCTGAAAAAGGGCTTAAACGCTGCCCATCCCTCTCTTTTTTTACTAAATCAACCCCCTCTCTCACTTTTTTATCTATCCTTGAGTGTTTTCCCAGCAGCTCTCTCTCTCTCGCTGAAGACAAGCAGAGAAACAGCAGGATTAGTGTTTGCTTATACAGCAGATAGTCTTCCAGCGGTAATGTGATAGTCTTATCACCTGCTGAAGGAAAAAACGTCTATCACATTCCCTTTGCTGCTGTGTGACATGCACAACAACTACTGCTTTGTGTTAAAGGGATAGTTCGTACAGAAATGTTCATTCTGACATCATTTACTCATGTTGTTATAAACCTGTACGACTTTCAAAAGAAGATTTTGTCTGAAAAACATCGGGTCCTATTGACTTTTAGTGCATGGGCAAACACACATTTTTCTAAATATCTTCTTTTGTGTTTCGCAGAACATAGAAAGTCTTACAAGTTTGGAATTATTAATGACAGAATTTTCATTTTTTGGGTGAACTATCCCTTTAATATCTTGGTTGGGGATTTCAGAGCAATTTTTTGCCTTAGAATGTGCACATTTTAGCACGGCGGTTTCTTGTGCAATGCACATAATCTGTGCTTGAAGAAAGCACCACAGATCTCATTCACAAACCTCTTATTAATGTCAACACACAACGGCATATGAAAGCAATTTTACTTCCAAAATGTGACGCATTTCAAAGTGAAATAGTACACTGCCCGGACAACAAAAAAAAGTCGCTGTTTGGATTTAAATCGGCAAATGCTTTAGTCTATGATCGGATTATTATTGCAGTGATTATTATGTTTCTAGCATGTTATATATACAATTTACAATAACATCAAAACATTTATTTCCATAAATTTTTGGGTCAAGATTTTGTATTGACAATGCAAGAGTCCTAGCCTGGGAAAACCCAGACCACTCTCAGTTGTAACTGAGTAAGGGTCTGGCAAAGCTCCATAGACAATTCATTTCCACAGGGGCGTCACCAACGGACGTCGGATAGATCTAAAACCAATCAGAGCGATGAATGACATGACGTATGCAGAGCGACGGAGAAACATTTCGAGACTCTCAGCAATTCTCTGTTTGTGTTAACGAAAATGACTATTTTAAATCGCTTGAAACAGACACGATAGCTGATTCGAACGAGTAATGTTGTGATGTTCCACGGCGGCATCCATCTTTGTAATGTACAAAATCTGCGTCACCGTCTCTGCTCTGTCGTCATCGTGTAAAGCCCGCCCCAACGTTTCTGATTGGTGCCGCGATTTCGACGGATTGGAAATGGGTTTCAATGGGCTCTTTGCCAGACCCACTTGCAGAGCAAATCTAAATTTGCCGGAAGTGGTCTGGGTTTTCCCAGGCTACAAGAGTCCAGCACTCTGTAAAGTCTCCTCCAGCACATCCCAAAAACCTTCACTGATTTTAAAGTCTGGACCCAGAGGTGCCAATTCATGTGTGAAAATGATTCTTCATGCAACCATTCTTTCACAATCTGAGCCTGATGAATCTTGACACTGTCATCCTGGAATATGGCCATGATGCGTCTTCCTACAAACCGCAAACACGTTGCTTCTGTATTTCTCTGGTCAAACCATTCAGGAAAAGTACAGAATTTGGACTACATTTCGCACTACATTACATGTCCTCTATAAATAATAAAGGGTGGAGATATTTATAAAAAGCTGTTTTCCAAAACCGTGCACATGTTTGAATTCTCAAGGTTATGGACACGCAATCTGAAGGACACGCAGTCACAGAGATTCGCTTTGGAAAGCACATTAAAGAATGATGAACAATATGGTACATTAATAATACAGTATAATAAATTTGTACGGTACTTAAACTGAATAATAACACTAGTGTCTTCTGTAGAGCTGCTTACACCTGAACTGAACTTTTTGCCTTTTTTTGTTTTTATAATTAATGAACTTTGCAACATTAATAGCTTTTGAACTGAACTGAAACAACACTTTACTAAATTGAGCATAATAATGACACTATTGTCATATGTGGAGCTGCTAGAGATTAAATTAAAGTTGTTTTAATTGATTCATAATTTGACAACATTAACACTGTTATTTTCCTGTTTATTAATGGGAAGCTACTTTGAAACAATCTGTACTGCATAAAACGTTATATAAATAAATGTGACTTGTCTTGACTACTTAATAACATTCTCGAATCTGGTAATGCAAACTAATATTTATCATATCCATAATTACGTTTGCATAATTTTTTATATTTAAATACCCATTTAAATTTCAATAAAAGGCTCTTATCGTACTGAAAATAGAGCTGGGCTGCCCATAGGCATGATCTCATAAATATGTTATGATGTGCTATTTCTGGAGGGTGTTATACAGAATACTCTGCAGAAAAGAGGAATGAATAATTAATGAGGATATGATGGGGGGGGGGGGGGGGGGGGTGAACGAGAGGAGAAGTTACCCACCATGTCCGGCTGAAGCCTAAAGACCAGCGGTACGGATGACATCAGAGCGCTCAGGGAACTCAGAACGGAGGAACTCCATGACTGACGAACCTCCCGACTGCGAGGAACCCGGTGGAGAGTGAACTGTGTATAGTAAATAAAGGAAAACATGAAAAAAATGTCAGGGTTTAAGTGAGAATATAAGCAGAAAAACATTTTACACCTATCATCTATCTATCTATCTATCTATCATTTCAAAATCACAGTCATCTGAAAATACATGAAAAGGCAAAGGAAGTGCTGCCATCTGCTGGTCAAAGTAAGACAAAACCAATGAGATTTCTGAGTTCCACAGAAGAAAGGGGTTTTTGGAGTATAAATATGTTCAGTACAGATCCATCACCTATTCTGGAGTAATGTTAATGCCTTGATTGTCCAAAATGTGTTCTGTGATTTTTCCATATTTTATTATAGACACATTCTTTTTGGGGTTTATATTAATGACAGGAATCTAATCTTATTTATTGGAAAGTTGTTATCCATAAATGTAAACAAACAAAGAGTAAATCCCGACATCTGCAAACAAGAATTTAAGTTGTACTAGATTAAATTAAATTAAATACAATCTCTGTAAACAAGAAAGCTATAAAAGCATCTAGAATTTGTACCATGTTTAATGTTCTTTCATAATATGAATTTCATTTTTTGTACCCCCACTTTTTTCTTTTTTTTCTGTCTTTTTAAATAATTTTCGATAGATAAATCAGGCTTCTTTATATAATTTTTATTAACTATTGATCTATAACTTGTTTATCGTCTGAAAGTTTGTAGTTTACGTCTGTAAAAAAAAAATAAAAAAAAAATAGATCCATCACCTGAGAGATTGAATCACTTTTCTTCCGCTCTGCTTCAAAAGTTCGGATCTTCTCTTCACTCATTTTGTCAGTGTCTGCGATCACATAATGCAGAGGGTTATAAGACGGAGATAAACTCCCCAACAGCCGGATGATTTCTGTTGTGTGTCCTCCTAAGTGAGACAGAAAAGAAACATTTAAAGTCAATAATATAATAATTATAATAAAGGGTTATTGTTTAAATATAGCTAGTGGGCGAATAAAATGGATATTACCTTTTTATTAAAATCAAAACATTAAGTTAAAATATACAAATGGAAAAATTAAATGGAAGGATGAATCTATGTCTATCCAGGCTATCTTCTATCCGTCACTATTTCTTTCAGCAACTTTAATTTTTTAATTAGAAAAAAGTAAAATACACAGTAAATTTGAAAGAATTGAAAAAAAAAAAAAAACTCACATAGGGGTGACTTTCAAATAAATACTACTATTTCATTTTGAGCTTATTTTCCAATCCCTTTAACTAACAAAAGCCAAGGCATCATCCTGCAGGAAGTGACATCATTTTGGAGGATATTATGAATACATAAACGGATGTTATGAATTTTGTGATGTTTTATGGTATTAATTGCTGTATTATTATGTTGCTGTCTATGCAGGTAACTTACGCTGCTAAGAAACAAATTACCCTCAAAAACAATAAAGTTCAATTAATTGGCTTAACGTTATATATATAGTAAGCTTATTTACACACTATAATAAACTATGCTATAATATTACACGCACAAATACATAAATACACATGCTGTATACTTGTTATATATATTATATTATAATATATTTTACTCTGTAAATGCTATTTTTACGAGGTTGATTCTTACCGGATCCAGCCACCACCAGCACTGACACAGAACCCTTCTGTCCTGGTTTATATTCCGAACCATGTCGCAAAATCCCAAATAATCGTAAAATAAACACTGTTATTAATACTACAGCAGTGAGAATGACACCACTCACCACAGCATATAGTAATGCCATCAGTTACCAAACTAAACGCTATCAGTTACTGTCTCAAAACGTTAGTAGACTCATGTTTGTTAAGAAAGAACGCACATTTATACATAATTATAATATAATTTAAACTACTTTATAAACTAAATCTGCAATGAGTGCAGTAGTTTTGAGAATGGAATGATTTGTACACGTACAGCTGCTACGGAAAGTCATAGGGGACAAAAGTTATATTATGTTTTCATTGGAGTTTGGAAACAGCGACGCCTACTGACCACTTTAAAAAGTGGATCAAATGTATCAGGCTGAGTGTGTCCAGTAATTGTTTTATGTTTTTTTTTTCAAAGCTTATCATTTAGATTATAACTTATTTTTATGTATCCTTTTAGTCAAGTGAATATTTTCAGGTTTTTTAAAAAAAAAGTCATTTCTGCACAGACCATGGCGACACATAGGCCTAAAAAAATCAACTAAAAGAGGCATTTCCTGAATTCAAAACCAAACATAAACAATATTCTGCTCTGAATCTTTCCGAGGATTGTATTTATTTAATCTTCTCTGCGGTTCTGTGGGAAGTTCTCGTGTTTGTTGTCTCATGGAAATGGTCCTCAGTTGTTTTGTCTAGTGCTCCGGAAGTGCTTCAACCGCAACATGCCACTTGAATGTCTTGTAAACTGGCATGAAATAAATATTTACTAGTGTGAAATTATTTCTGCATAATTTAGACTCATTATCACAGCTCATTTGTTATAAATGTTTGACTAATTGCTTCCAGCCGAGTTAGCGACCTATTCTGTCATCTCTGATTTAAAAATGTCTTGATGCAACACCATGTTGTCATTGTCAGTTTCGTGATGGCTCGTTTGGACTGCGTTATTGTAATCAGATGAGACACTCTCAGTAAAAACTTTTCATCAGCTCAAAGCCAGACCACCCGCAGATGGGATTTATAAAGGGAACTGTCAATTACCGTCTGACATTGTTCAACAATGGCTCTCGAGATGTCTTAAAACATGTTCAGGTCTCTTTTGTTTTTCAGTTTCTTCAAGTTTGCATGGTTTGTGAAGATTCGATGGGCTGTGGCTCAGAGGAATAGACTTTTCCCTTGTACACCCAATATATATGATGGCATTTATGCTTGAATGATATAACATAATAATATTTTTACATATAATAACACACTAGCTTAACATTATTATTATTATTTTGCCAATAAATATAATATCATAAATAAATAATTGCACCCAACAACATATGATTACATTGAAACTTAAGCTTAAATGACACCAAAAATTAACATATTATTTTAATATGTAAACAATAATAATGTTTTATTATTATTATCATCATTATTATATAATGCAATAAATAAATGCACAATGTGATAGATTAAAATGATTATCCAATATAGCCTATAATATAATCATATTGGAAATTAAGCTTAAAAAAAATAATATGACAATATTATTATTAAGAAGAAGAATCATTATACTCATAATATTAATACTTCTAACAATAATAATCATTATTATTATTATTATAACATTAATAACAATAATAGTTTACCAAAAATATAATATTAAATGAATACATTAATATATTTATTAACATAAGTGCTAATTGTAGGCACCATTTCTGGTGGTCACTGAGATTCTACTTTTGGTATTTTGGCTAATATTTATTTAATATTTGGTTTTCCACAGCCAATCACAGTGTGTCATAGTTCCACTGACACGTTTCCTCTCATTTGACTGGGCCAGCAGATTTGCTTGAACTGAATATGTTTGGATTTAATTGCCTAGTTTAGAGAATCAGTCATGCTCTGATTAATAACTCTGTCATGTTGTTGGTCAGAACTTCATTCAGGCATCAGCTCTTGGACTTTACTTGTCCAATGTCTTTTCTGAGTCCAGCAAGATTCCCAGTAATGCAGCCAACCAACTTTATTTTCTTTTTTTAAGGGTCATTCTCAGGGCATGACTACTTGGTATGTTAATAATTCTTAAATTTACCACAAGGGGACAGACTGCACAGGGCATTTTGGTTCAAATTCCACAACACAAGCCTTTGGACTAAAATAGAGTCCGATGGTAATTAGTGCAAACATGCATTGCTTTGATGTTAAAGATCATTCATTCATATATTTATCTTCCCACCCACCAAAGATTCAAATCTGTTAAAAGCTTTCCATGTCCATGTGCCCTAATCAAACATGCCTTACATCAATAACACAAGAATTTACAAGCTGCTTATGTAGAGACTCTGACCTTTGCACCAGATTCCAGACAATTACAGCTTCCTTCATGCAGCCGGATATGAAGACTGACCATTTCACACAACACGACACTGACTTTATTTCTCTCAATCATTTCTCACTCACAACCTCTGTTCTCTGTCCAGAAGCACAGCAGCATCATTGGAACAAACATCTGCAGTAGGGAAACTGGGGCTAGTTGTCACACAAGCTACAATATATCAGTGACTGAGGTTTTGGGTTAAAAGTCCAATTGTGTAAATGTTTTCTTTAGTAGTAGTTTCATATGTTAGTTTCTAACACCTATTTTAACACTGTCTTAAGTTGGAACTTTTAAAACATATATATATTCTGCAATTTAAAATTCTAGGGTCAAATAAGGGTCAAAACTGAAAGTTAACTAAAACTTTTATAAAGATAACAGTATTCATGATAAATGTCACACAATTTGTTATAGTTGTCATTTTATACAACTGATTTAACTTCTGCAGTTTAATATTAACATGTTCCTGCTGTTTCATGAAATATTTTGTGTTTCATAATAATTGAAAAGCTACTAAATACATTTACAAACTGACATTTTGTGGGAAACGTCTGGATTTTTTTTTTAAATTTGATACACTGCCGATTTTGCAGGTTTTCCCACTTACAAAGCATGTAGCATGTAGTAAAAACATGTCATTTTTATCAAGTACTCATAGGTACCGGTACTATGATATATCTAAAACAGTAGTATACTGCAAGTGCAAAAATAATATATAAATAGTAAACTATAAGTATAATGTTATGTTTAAGAAAACTTACAAGTATACTTGCAGTATAAAGTACTAAACTATTGAGAGTACACTTTAGTGTGTACTTTCATAAACTAAAAAAAATGTACTTGTATCAAAATAGTAAACTACTAGTACAAGTTCACTTGTAGTACAGATGCATTACAAATAAACATATAGTTGTGTACTTAAAGTTTACTACTGTATAGTACACTTAAACGTATACTATTTTCATATACTAAAACTGGGACAATTTAGTCCCAAGCAGTATTGAAATAGTACACTTACAAGTTTACTACAAGTACACATTGATATTAGTATACTTACTACATAAAGTATACTTAAAAATATACTTGAACATTACTGAAGTATGCTTCGTAAAATTAACTTGAAGTACTTCTTTTTCGTAAGGGTAGGCTAGCCTCAGTCCATTAATCACAATTTTTTTATTTTTTTATAAACATGTTTAATTTAAGTTTAATCTCAGAGCAGATATTTGATCAACTGTAATTTGAGACTCAGATATGATGCTGAGATAGACTGGCAGATCAAACAGCAAACCAGTTTGCCTGGATTAATACATGTCAAGATTCCTGCAGGTTGCCATTCTATCTGCACAAAGCTCCTATTGTAAGTGCATCTGGCAAAAGCACAGCAGGGTGTATCCAGCCCTCGGGGAGCAATGGTGACCCTCCGAAATAACACACGATTTCAAGAGTAAAAGGTGCCTGACAATGAACAAGTTTGATTTGCAATGCTACATAATGAGTCAATCATTACCTGGAAAAGATTTCGGAAACTTCCTGGCTTATTTGTCTCGGCTTTGTTCATGTGACTTTTGCTTTGACTACCGGGCAGGATGGAGCAACTTTCAGGTTGACACACCTGTATACTGTCTGCTGTGAGAGAGGGGTTACAGATGTTTCATATTGATAAAGGAGAAGTATCATGCCCGGCCTAGTCCCTCGCTTCTGTCATAAATCCTTTTAAGGAGTTTAGGATGTGGGCTTAGTGGTAGTCACTCGCCGACCGAGCATGTGAGCTTAGAATCATTGCTAAAGGTCCCCATAATCTGAACGAACTCACAAAGAAGAATCAAACCATATAATGTAGCTATAGATATAATAAATAAAAGGCGGGAATGTACCTTGACTTCACTATCTTCTTTGCTTAATTAGAGATGTCAGCAAAGGACTGTAAGAAAAAACACCTCCATATATGAACACAGTAAGGTGTCATTCTGAAGTGCTTCATTGATAGCTCTTTACTCTTCAGTGTCACAGTTTCACACACTCACATAAGCAAGCAGTGACTCCTCTTGGTCTCTCAGTGTAATAATGCTGCAGTGGGAACGGTGATGTCATGCCCCGTCAGCGGCTCTGAGTGGACGGCTGATGACATGAACCGTGATGAAGAAGCTTCTGGAATGCAGTGACCCAGTCAGGCCTCCATCCATGTCCACGCCTGATAAAGATGTCACTCTTCAAACCCGTTCAGGGTCGTGATGTCTACTTTGGCACTTACCTGCCACTCAAGGATGTTGTTTAAGTGGTTCGTCCTTATCTAAGCTATTGTGAAACTATCCAAGGCCAGTTCATATTTCCCTTTAGACGTTCCCCTTGAGGCCCCAGATGATTTTTGGCTGAAATGAGGGATTCGGAGACCCCTTCACAGGAATCTGAAGAGATTTTGAGGACCAGCGTCTGAAGTATTGTGAGAAAAAGCTGAACGCTGGACAGAAGTGATTTAGACATGAGCTCTAGAGACTGAAGGACCACAGAAATGATGTGAACGTCTGATGCATGCGTGGTTAGCTGGTTTAATGCTTCACACGGTTTTCTATGATTTTCCAGATATGAGAAGCCACCCAGAATTTTCACACCAAAATTTCTAGTTCCAGTTTCATTACTATTTTTAACCATGAACTACAATGAACGAATGCTAAGCAATGTAATAGGGTAACGCTTACAATAAGTTCCCATTTGTTAACACTGTAAAGAAGGCTGACATTTGAAATATGTTTTTTATATAAGTTTTTTTTTCAGTTGTCACACTATATCTCCCAATAATGTGTAGTAAATTATATTTAAATGCTTAGTTTTATGATCAAAGCTCATTTTTTTGTTGGGCAAAAAATATATAATATAATGAAATAAACTTTCCTCAGAAGCCTGTTGTATCACATTAGATTAACAAAAAAAATCTTAAAATTGATCTATGAATTATCAAGTAAAACATTGCTTCAGTGCAATGTTCATCTTGAAATATTAATAAAAATATATTAAGTAATAAGTATTCTTACATTTATAAAAATCATGAAATAATTCACTGCAAAAAGTGTACCAGGTTGAGTGATGTTAACAAAGATTAATACTGTAACAAACATATTGCCATAATATTGTGTAGAGATGTTTATTTGTGTTTGCTAATGTAAGCTGTACTAATTAGTATGCAGGGTTAAGGATTTAAACAAACTCATATCCCTAAATATTAATATATATATATATATATATATATACACGCACACACACACACACACACACACACACACACACACACACACACACACACACACACACACACACACACACACACACACACACACACACACGCACACACACACACACACACACACACACACAAAACAGGTATAAAAAATACCTTGTGGATTTACAATAAAGAGATTATGAACATCATAACAACCACCTAGCATTCAAAACACCTTAACCAAAGTAAAAAGTTGGCCGCATGTGGTAGAAAGTTCTGTATAGGCATGTCAAAAATTATGTAAGAATTTATCTTTTGTATCTGATGTTTCAAGTCTAAACATTTAAAGTTTATTTGAGTCAGAAAATTGAAACGCTGTCTAGAAAGCAGATGATGACACCTCCAAGAGGAATTCACAACTGAAGTGGAAAGATTTGACCCCCATTGAGGCCCCTTTGAGCCCCAACACAGCTCACTAGCTCAGAGGATTTCCCCCTAAAGTTGCTCTAATCTCGCCATTTAATAAGCCTGATGACAAAGACTATTAAAATGTTGGTTTAATGATTTCAGACTGACATGTTTTGTGTTTGCTTAGCACCAACAACTTTATTTTGCTCAAAATACAAAATGTCTGAGATCCATAAAGAACCGGTCACTATTTTAAAGGCTTGTGGAGGGACCGCAGCTGTTTGTTACTCATGAAATGCCGCTCACCCCAGGAGAGCTTCAGAACTGAACCTCTGGTCTGAAGGTCACTGTCAAACATTTTTTATGTTCCCAGATAAACATATTAATCGGGAAAGGCTTTTGGAAATCGTGAACTGATGTACAGCCAATTGTGTGATGGTAGAAAGAGCTTATCTTGGTTTTGATAATCACTTTTGACTTTATCGTTGCACTGATCAATAATAATTTTTCATATTGAAGCCAAATAAAATGAAGAAAAAAATTTGATGTGCTCAAATTTCACAAACAATCCAAAATATATTGGAAAACAGTCCAAAATACATCAGTAGCTGTCAAAATTAGTTATTTAAAAAAAAAAAAAAATATGATAACAGATAACAGAACGAAGCCAAGAACCCACGGAACAGCGCGAGGTAAGAACTAAAGTGAGAAGATAACTCACGCGCGTTACACTTGTTTAAGACTACTTTTAAAGATAATTCAGGTAAGATTATCCCTCTACTGCACACATTTTAATGGCACATTATACAAATTATTCCACATAATTTCTTGGCTCATTTGGGAATATTTTATTGATTTATTGATAATTCCCCCTCCCCCTCCCCTCCACTAAAATATTTTTGCGTAACCGTTGTGCAACAATGGTAGACATAATCAAGAGAAAATAAGCATAATACAATGTTCAGAGAGCAATACAAAAATCACAAATCTTTTTCAAAAAATTCTAAACAGGGAAAAATACTTGAAACACATTGGTATTTGATTTGATACAGGCACAGGCATGTATCATTCATTTAGTGTGTCATATATCATATCATATCATATCATATTGGCCTAGCCTACTTCGTGTAATGATATTTCACATTTGTGAAACTCCAAAAAGCAGTAATTCTCTGCTGTGAAATACACATTACACGTTTTTGCACACCCTTTGGGTGTTCCTGTGCATCCAGGAACGCTGCATCTTCATTTCTTGTCACACATTATTTGCCAGTGTGTGAGGTACTGTCCAAGACATCCTTGAAAAGTACCCCTACACAACGTTGCCCTGGGGCATCAAAATGAAAAACTGAATTTCTGAACATGCAAAAAAAAAAAAAAAAACCCTGCCAAAAGGCTTATCAACACCTTCATACACACACACACACATGTTTTTTATGAACAGTTCATGTCATTTTAAATAAGATTACTAAAGCAAATAATCTTGCTTTCTCCTAACAAATATGTTCTAAATTTAGGGCTTAAGAAAACTTTCCGTTCCCTGAGGGTACAAAAATAATTTCAACTCAACATTTCATGTCCACAGGCTATTTACTGTATGTTGAATTCTATACTATGATGAAAGGTGTTATTAATGTAAGAAGTCATAAAAGCACACATATAAGCATTGTGGTAAATGTGGTATATTGCCCATTAGGCTATAAAAAAAATCATGATTTCCCATTAGAAGATATGGCGCTTGTTTAACCATGGAACATGATCAGTCTCAGACAACAGGGAATGAAATTTCCATAATAACAATTAGAGGAAGTCAGACAACTGTAAGCACCTAATTCCTGAAAGTTTCAACTACCGGTACTTCCACAATAACTTCAGGAGCTGTTCTGTTTTTGGAATCATAGTCTTTCCCCGTCACTATACGCATTCAGTCAAAATCCATCACTCTGTAATGTTCCATGCGTGAATCAATTTCCCAGATGACAGCAATTTCAGTGTTTTTACAAATGGTCTGACAAACTAAATAACCAGCACATGTAAGCATAATGAGAATGTATTGCAAAATTCAATATTATTAGCTGTGTGATCAAGAGGGATGGACAATACCAAGTACTGTCAAAACCCATCACTGATATTCATACCAATAATGATAGGCTACCTCTATCATAATAAACCTATAGGCCTACATATATATCAATAAAAAGCCATAATTAAAATCAGTTAGGCCTAATATTTTTTGTTTCCCCTTTATTAACAATAAAATATTACAATTTCCATAGTTTAAAGTTATATCAAATTCCACAGAAACATATTAGCCTAAAATAATTGTGTATAGCTTCGGCATTATTTGGTGAAGTGACATTTTTTTTTCAATTATGCTCTTCCATCAAGAACAGAATCCTTATTGATATTTGCAGTGAAAAAAACCCTAAGATTTTCACACATGCACAAGAAATTTCTTCGTGTGCACTGAAAACTTGAAAACTTGTGTGTGTGAACGTGTCACATTTATGGCTGCCTATTTTGCATGTGTGCACACACAACTTTTCCTATGGGTGCTTGAACTGTTTACTAACATATCATTTTTTTCTCACTTTGAAGCTTATGATACACAATGATTTACATGTAAATGCATTCGAATAAGCTAGCATTGATCCTAGGTCACAAACATTGCTATTTCCTGATCAATCTGCCCATTCATATAATTAAGAGATTATGAAGAGAGCAAGATATGTATCTTCTCAGTAGTTGTATAACATCCAGGCAGTGAGCCACGAGACACATGGGAAGGCGTCTTCCTCCAATTAGAAAATAAGAGACTCTGAGGGCCACTTAAGCCAGAGGTTTGTATTCCCGACCTGATCTTACTCTGCTTGCTTGGGGTTTCGGGAGTTACGACATATTTACACATCTCTAAAAGGTGAACATGATACATCCTGAAACCTTTTAGATGTCAGCGCTGTTGAGTCAGAGAGTTGATTTGTCACCTTGTAAATTCTCAATAAAGTCTTTGGTTCAAAAACACGGGCGGTAACATCAAGGTAGCAACTTTGAACCCAACAAGACCTGCGATTTGTCATTATTACGGCCAGCTAACAGGGGACGGACGTTCTCAGAGCTTTAGCTAACGTTGTGGCAAGGGTCTCTTAAAATGATGAAAAAGCATTCTTTCAGTAATGTTAATTAAACATTAATTCAAATGAATCTGGTCTTCAAAAATGTTCTCAAAAAGTCAGCACAAAAGCATCATTCATGGAATTTGTGTTTTGCTTAAAGGTTTAGTTGGATGTTCATATAATTTTTTTTAAACGTTACTACTTGTTTCAGAATGTTCAGAGAACACTCAAAAGTAACAATTCCATTATGTTTGCAAAATGACCAAATTAAATGTTCCCTAAACTTTCACATAACCAAGAAATAAAAAAAAACTGGGCAGAGAAAAAAAAAAAAAAAAATCTTTTTAACTTAATGGGAATGTTAGCAAAACATATTTTTGGTAAGCTGTGTAGACGCTTAACCTGTGTCGCTCAAATTTGAAACTTTATCCCACATTACTAGCTGCATGTTGAATCTGGTCTGTTTTTGTATAGTGAATCAGATTAACCTCCGCAAGGAACAATCACACCTGCATATTTTCCTGATGTCTGCGATAAGTAAATAAGAACCGTGCATTCCTTATCAAGTGTGTCCTGCATGCTTCAGCGTGTTCTGAGAGAACAGATTGTGACATTAAAGTCGTTCTGATCTACTACAGTATCATGCAGAGTCATTGTGAAAGAATGCACTTTTTTATTTGCTGTAGTCTTCCCACGATTATGTTCAGAGTTCATATCTTTAAAGAAACAGTTGATCCAGTTCACAAAACTGAATGATTTGTTCACAAATCAAACCAGTCAATCTGATTATCACCCTATGACTTCAGAAGATACTTGTGTGTGTGTGTGTGTGTGTGATGATTACGCGGCTCTGTGGAATACTTGATTCTGATTGGTCAATCGTGCCATCCAGATGTTATTCCCCGAAAAACTGATAACACAGGCTCATCCGGGGATCTGAAGCCGGCACTATGCTTGCTAGGAACGTTTTTTTGCGTTTGGCGAGGTAAAAACTCGAATCAATATTTTGTGTACAATTATATTTAATTTTGTCATCAGGGTATCGCGGACTCACTCTCGTTATACAAACGCTGCTACCATTTTGCAACGATTGTTTGAGGATTATGAGATAACAAACAGATATTCACTGTAGCCTTCATTACTTTCACCTCCGCTTGTAGTTTTAACACTTTCTCTACAAACCCGTGTGCCCCTTCGTTGACCATTGTTGTTGGTTACAATACAGAAAGTTCATGAACTTCAGTTTCACACCTTTTCCTACTCAAATTTCACTTTTTTTTCTCACATCATAATAAACAAAGGAAGTCAAATAGTTACATCTATGTCACTAAGTATTTGAGGTACTTTCACGCACTCATATGGCATTCAAGCTTTTTTATATTAAATGGCATTACCTACTTTAAAAGCAAGCAAAATAACATTTCTTTAAACAAGCAAATATCAATATCCAAAACAATAGCTAAATTATTTAATGCATATTAGTACATGGGAAAAAACGAAAGTCATCAGAAGATTTCAGTAAAAGTGTCACATCTTTTGGGTGTGAAAACGCATCATTCTAATTTGTTCATGATAATGACTCCTCATCTTCTATTACATGATTATTAATGTTGCCATGCAGATGCGCTATTTGGTTATCTTTATATGTTTGGTGGAGTAAGCTTTGTCATATTTAGGGGAGTGATGTGTCAGTTCCGCTTTTAGGCATTTAGTTTGTATTATGTGTGTCTGACTCATGGCACTGCTGGAAAGCTTTGTCATTTGATAATTTGTTGTGATATAGTCTTGCACAGTCAGCCTTTTTGGGATAAAGTCTGGTTTAGTTTGCAGCTTATCAATAGCCAATGTGTGATAATATACAGTATGTGGAAAATACTCAAGTGTCGATCACTCACTAAGCACATGTAACATGCTAATTAACCATAAGCCAAGTGTATAGTGTGTATAACACCCACAACTTGTACATTGCTAGTCTATCTGCAAATGCTCATTTAGCTGTGTTTTCTTTTTCGCTCTCTATAAACCTTTCTTTGTAATTGGCATCCTAGAGGGAGGAGGCTAAGGTCTGACATCTCAACCCGAGATGCCTGTTTGGTGAGGAAAGGAAGGTAAACAAATATAATTTGACTTGCTCATTGGCTCAAGTTCAGTCACATGGCTGGGAAATGTGGACGTACCAGTAACTCGGAGCCAAAGAAGCAGCTTTGTATTCTGCTCAGCTAACAGATGTTCCTCATGTTGTCTTGTCTTGTATTGTTGTGGCATTTGGTCAGTACAGAATCGTTTCTGATTGAGGATATCCACTATACTCCTACAGGAGTGTCCTACAGGGCATCAGACAAATATATACAAATTTACTTGTAAAATATATAAAAACTTATATTTAGATTTTTTTTTTTTAGGTTTTAAATATGTATATGCTTTCAGATAAGGAAAGGCAATGTAAAAGGTTTCCTTTTTTAATTTTTTTATTCTATGAAAAGTTTTTTCTTTCTTTTTTTTTTACAGTGTTTACCACCATCGTTAATGGCAGCAATGTAATTGCTCTTGCTCATAAACCAAAGTCCTCTAAAGTGTACAAATCCAGTCTAGCCACATGTAAAAGCATGTGGTCGGTACAGATGTTCGTTTTCTGAGGGACCCGTGAAGGGGTGCCTGTTTTGTTTCTGATCTGCCACTTACAGAGAAGGGAGTTCAGAATAACAGCCGAAAGGCTTTTCTACCAACAAACAAACGAGTTAATGTGGTGTGGGAAAAATGTGTCTGGACCTTCTGATAATAACAAAAGCAGCTCTTTACATTTACAGTAAATACATGTTCCAGACGTGCAAAACTCACCGCCACAGTGCTACTGTGTTGTGTGTGTTTGGTTGCAGTTGTTAGAACTTTCCTATGGCGCATCTTTGCCTCATTATTAAATACATTTCATTATTGAAATGATGTCCGCTACTAATAAGTTCTCTTAACTCTGTTTAACATATTTGACCTGTTTTTTTTTTTTTTTTTTTAAACCTAAAATTTACCTTGAACAATAATTTGGTCACCTATGCATACACATAAGTTATATTGATGTAAATAAATGTCAGATCATACTATGGTCAATGAACATCTCATGAAGCCGTAAACGCAATCCTTTTTAAAAAATCACAGAATAGGAAACATTTATCCACCCAAAAAATGGAAATGAAAAGGAAATTAAAAAATGAAATGGTCATTCTCTCCATCATTTGCCCATGTTTAAATCCATTCCACAAACTTTTGCTGATTTTTGCATGGATAGTTGAGATATTCCTGGGCCTAGCAATAACAAAGCAACGTTGCATGCAATGCCATGAATGAACTAATAAATCAACATCTAAGGCATTTCAGTTACTCATCAGCTACAGTGAGAACAGGGCACAGATTCAAGCGAAACTAAATATCTTTCTTGCTAATGTTGTTTTTGTTCTGATTTCAAGAACATGCCAGTAAGATCATGCCAGCCTGCCAAGAATGATAATGGTATCACATTCTTGCTTTTGTGATATTATGTTTAGTTCTCTTATGCGCCTGAAGTACTATAAGTTTGATAAGTTTCATCCACTAACTTGAAAGAGCTAATATGCTGTTTAAAATGTTTGAATGCCAGTTTGTTTATTCGTTTTAAACCAAGCATTTCTGAATAAATAATCTGTATTCTCTGTTTATGGAAACTACTGGGCGCTGAAAGAAGTTTTCTGAGAAAGTCTTTCTTACTAAGCTATACATGAAGCTGAACATTATTTTTTTCGTGTATACAGTAAAAAATAATAATATGGTGAAATCTTAAAAATAATCGTAAAATCTTAAATAATTGTTTTCTATTTGAATATACCGTACTTTAAAAGGTATTTTATTCCTGTGGTGCAAAGCTGAATTTTCAGCATCATTACTCCACTCTCTTCAGAGTCACATGATCATTCAGAAATCATTCTAAATGCTGATTTGCTGCTCAAGAAACATTTATCATTACTACCATCAATGTTGAAAAGCAGTTTTTGCTGCTTAATATTTTAGTGATAACCTTAATTAGTCTACCATTCAAAACTTTGGGGTTAGTAAGATTCAAATAATTATAAAAAGTAAGGAAGAAATATTTTATTCAGCGAGGATACATAAAATTGTTCAAAAGTGTCTTAGTTTCCACTAAAATATTAAGCAGCAAAAACTGTTTTCAACATTGATATATCGATATACTCCATATGTACAATTCTTGGTTAAGATGACCCTGTGAAGTGCACTTCGTAGGGCACTATTAAGTGATTATTCTGCAACTTTGCATTTGGAACACCTTCATCTGATAGTAGAAAGAATGTAAATCAACTGTTCACTTGTTATCTAAGATCTGTCTAGAGCCTGAAGATAAGAACAGAGCTGCTGTTCTCTGTATGACTCTGAGCCTGCAGCTTTGAAAGGAGTGAGTAATAACTGTTCACATGTGCGCCGATCCCAATAATGAACATAATTATGAAAAAAATGCAGCTCTTGCTTTTTGTCACAGGATCTCCAGCCTGTATTTGGACTAACATAAAGAGTTGATAGATGAGACCAAGAGTTAAACAGGAAGTTGCTTCCAGACCTGCTATAATGGTGCGAGTGATTATACAAGACATGCCGTGTGAACCTTCAGCTGTGGAATTTCTGGAAGTGCGTTGGCGTATATGACTCCATACGTACCGTCAATATGGAATTATATATTCATTGGCTGCGTATGTGTCTGGTGTTACAGGTTATCAGGTGTTTGTGCTACTTGTTACTGTAAAAGCCTGTCAAAAGGCAATAATAAAGTTTCAGGTTGTCTTCATCATGTCCTTATCTGGGGTGCGTTTCCCGAAAGCATCGTTAGCCAACTATGGTCGCAAGTTCCGTCGTTATCAGCATAGTTCAACGATTTGGTGTTTCCCGAAACCATCGTGAAACAGCATCGCAAACTTGTGTGGTTGGAACGACAGCTCTCGAGCTGTGGTTAGAAGCATAGTTTCTAGTTTACATGAGATATAGACTGAATAAATCCTTATCTTTAGCAAAATAAGCAAGCTGACATTCAGTACAACCCGTGTTATTTATTTAGAATACATACAAATGTAATTTACGTCTTTTAGTTTGTCAAGAGATTTAAAACACCGTTTTTTAAGACTGCGCATGTGCGAACGTGCTCAACTATGTAAGAATGAGCCAAATATTGAGTCTGGTAATAAAGCAAAATAACTGAGAAAAATTAGAAATGGTCTTAAGATGCCATGTCTGTAACTTATATGACAAAATCTAGCATTAATTCGATCTCAAACAGATTAATTAAAATAATTTATTAGTCCACCACGTGCGAGACGTCATAAACCAGCGTGGTTGAACGATACTTTGCGACATACGGTTTCGGGAAACAGTCGTGACTAGCTAGTTGATTTCTCCAACGATGCATCGTACTATGGTAGTTAAGCAGTGAGCTATATAGTTGTACGGGAAACGCACCCCAGAACGGCACGGAAGTCTGATTCAGGATGACACGTAAATAAAGTGTACCAACGTCTTAGAGGGGTTAAACTCACAGCAATATGTGCTTGTCTTCACATTTTCTCTGTCAAGAAAACACAAAACAGATTTCATAAGTAGACCCAAAAGGACCTCATGTGCCCACAAGAGTCGGTTTACCTGTCATGAAGTCATGAAAAAAAAAAAGTTACTGTATTGTTCTTTTGCAGATACTGCAAAGTTTTGATACTCCTAAAATATATAAAATACTCCTATAATAGATACTCCTAAAATATATAAAACACTAAATTCTTCGTAGGTTTGAATATGAACTTGAGTTGAAGGTACAAGACAAACACGCACACAAACTTTGTCCGGGAATTTTGAAAGTAATAAGAAATCTGTCATCGGCCCAAGGGACTTTCCATTGATGCATAATTTATTGATCCTTAAATTATGTTTTTTTGTTTCTAATTCAAAGAGCAATAATGGAAATCACCTCCATGGTATATACGCCATGGAAATACAGTTACGTTCTGAAACAGGAACAATTTGGTTATGCAGTAAGTTGACCTAATTTTCCTGCATGACTTTTGTTAAAGGAATACTTTATCAAAAAATCAAAATGCGCAGTCATCATTTAATCATGTTGTATCATGTTCACGAAATCATGTTGTTCCAAACCTGTAAGCTGTTATTTTTCTTTTCAAACGAAGATGGTTCTCCAAGTCCTTCAAGATCTGAGGAGATCTTATATACATATAAAGTTATACAAATATCACCCTTCCCTAATATTTTATATATTTAATTGGTGCTCATTCTCCCTAATTTCATATTAAGATGCAGTCATAATGCTCAAATAAAATTAAATGTTTAGCAAAGTATTAATTTAATACAAATTGATTATCTTAAAAAAAACAAAAAAAAAGTATTTCCATTGGTTTGATGCCTTAATTCACTTTACAAAATAATAATAACTTTTAGTATCTTATCATAGAAACTAATAATTGAAGTTTTTAATATTAATAATAATTCATTTGTTGTCCTTTTTCCAGTTGTCCACTGTTTTATGTAGCAGCCGGGAAACACTTGCAGAAAGGTTGATATGTCACTTCCTGTATCTCTATCTCTGGAAAGGTCAAACAAACTAAAGCAGTTTTATGTTAATGTTTCTTTATAGATGTTTTCCTAAACCAATCATTTTTTACAGTATAGGCTTGAATGTTTTCTCAAGCGGTGTGTGTGGGTTTTTACAGAGTGTAAATGAGTTCAGCCAAACACACTCTGCCTATTGTTCCAGACCTCACATCCTCTCACAGGTTCCTCCAGGAGCATTTAAGTTGATCTGGGTAATCAGAGAGGTCAGAGGACTAATGGTCACTGCCGAGGATCCTTTCTATTGTAGAACAAAAATGTATGATGACTTCATTTACATGAGGACTACATGTGTGATAATCACATTTCTGTTTTCTGTTTATCCAAAGCGTCTTACATTGTATTCAATGTATCAATAATAATTCTCAGTATGCATGTCTGGGATTGGAACCCATGCTCATCATGGTTGATGATGCAAGTGCATCATTCATGACTCATCAGTTTTATCTCTGGATATTTGGAGAAGTATGTTCCATTTCCCATTACAGTAATAATCTAAAAGACTTTAAAAAGGTATTATTATTCTGCATACTTTGAACAAACCCATAACCTTAAAGTCCCTATGAAATCAAAATTTGAGTTTTTTTGGTTCTTTTAGTATGAATATGTTAGCTTTACTATTATCTATAAGCTAGTGTGCTCCAAAACAATGACAAAATTCACATTTAGAAGATATAAGCATTCAAACCTTACAGTCTCTCACTTCTGTTCAATATGGATCAGATGACGTCACGCTGCACTTCAGCTTCTCTGTCCAATCAAATGCAAACGTGCAGAAATGTGTTTTTCTGACACTAATCATTTTAATTTATATATTATTATTTTTTTTATCTAGATTGATCATTTTAAAATTGTAGTAAATGGTGGGGGTGGGGGTGGGGCGGGGACCATCGAAAAAAATAAAAAATTCGATGGTCCACTTTAGACATTCTACTAACTATAAGTACCTTTGCAACCATGTCAAATAACTCTCATTAGAGTAATAGACTGTCTGCTTAATATCTGCTAACACTTTATTTTGATGCTCCATCCAAGTAGATGCAAAGTTTAATTAATAGAATGTCTAAAGTGGACCATCGAAATAAAGTGTTACCAAAAATTCATATAGCCTAATTATATTGGAGGTACCTGAGACTTTACGACTTTATTGTTTAAATTAATTTATTAAATTCATTGAAATTCCCTGCACACTTGAAAAGGGTGACAGAAAACTGCCTAAAAACTGATTCTCAAACAGAAAAGTAAGATGAGGCTTTCAAGAAAACCTGCATTTTCCAGTCTGATCTTGTCTCTCAGTGGTTTTGGGTGAGTTTCTCTGGAGGCGCTGAGTCTGTGAGTGTTTTAACATGCAAAGCCACATGCGAGAGTGAGGTACCAGCTGCTCATTAGCATAAGGATCTGAATGGGCAAAAGATCCCTGCTGGCATTCAGCACTTTAGAGGTGCCAGCGTCACATACCGCTTGAAACTGGGACAGAAATGAAGTCATACTTCCCGAAATACCAAATCATGAGCATGTCATGAGTAATTTTCTTGTGTTGTCATGGTGGTCATCGGAGGGGCTTATGCCCATAATGAGTTGACAGCCTTTTTACATGACACAATGCATGATTACATCATGGTGCCAGTTTGTGTCTCATCACTTCATATTATGCTTCAAATTACATCTGTCATTCAAATACAATAATATCAGAACTGTTTTTTTTTGCTGAACTAATTTATTTATGAAATCATATTTCTTTTTAATGAGATATGAGGTTGTGTTGCTCTCAGATGTAACATTTGAAATAGTTTGCCTTGTTGTTTTTACATAACCTGCAGAAAAGCTGATTCGAGGAGTTGCTTTCTGGAGATATAAGGAAAGGAAATTCATTTTGAAATCCTTCATAAAATCTTGTTAATTCATCCATTTTTAAATATTCTGATATTGTTGAAACTTGTTCATTTTGTGGTTTTGTTGAAAAGCTGTCCATTTATTTTGTGATTGTTGTACATTTTGGGTTGTACATGTTTTTAGTCCATGTGACCCACACCTTCATCCTCAGAGGTTATCTTTAATTATGAAAACCCAAAGCTGTTATTCCTTGAATATGTTGTTATTTTTTTTTTCATTCACAAGAAAAAAAGTCGCCTTTATGGTTTCCATGATATTTATGCTTTTTTGTCGATATGATTGTTCATTGTATGTATAAGTTATACAATAATAATAGTTATAATAAAAATGTGAGATATAAGCGAGATTTTTGAGAAATCTATTTTTGTGACTAAAAACATCAAATGATGTACTAACTTGTGTTTAATGAAACGCATGCGTTGGAAATGTTCAATATTTATTTATTCAATAATTTATTTATTTATTTCCAGTAATTTGATATAAGTGTCTATATATAAATGGACTTTCACAAATAAACTAACTAAATAAATAGTTTTTCTGTGGGGGTCAATTTCAAAGCAACTGCATAATTAATAAACTAAACTAAAATAATTAAAAACAAATAAATACATATTATTTTATAAATAAATAATATTTATTTCCTTTTAAACGTGCGTTATTTAAACGCTATTACTCTTTGGTCATTTTGTGAATTAGGCAACTATGTCAATGCGGAAATCCATAAATGGTCATATGCATAAGTGGACAGACCCACTTTTCCTAGAGGGCGGGGCTTAATTAGTCTCACTCGAATACCAAATGGTCTGACTGGGTTTGTTGCGCTCACACACACAATCAGGAGGACGTTATAAACCACTTGGGAGCTGGATACACTATCAGATTTGTATCCTACCTGGTTAAAGGAGTTTTATTTGGTCTTCGTACTGTAGTTGGATTAGTACTGTCACCTTGGGACAACATGGAAAGCAACAGGCAAAGGAAATTTCGCGTGCTTGTATTGGTTCTGGTTTCATTTTTCACGAAGGCTCTCGCCTCAGGTGAGTCTCTTACCTGTGACAATGACTGTATGCGTGTTATTCAGTTGTTTAACCAGCTATTTTAAACCATTTCTATCGTTTTATTTTAGTTAATGTGTTATTTTAAACAATCTAATTGATTCATTTGCTCTGCTCTTTTTATAGACATCTTTCCAAAAGCACAGAGAGTAGCCTGGTCCTCTTTCAATTTTAAATCCATGTTAACATGGAGTCCAAACCCAACGAATTATTCCTACACTGTTGAATTTTCAGAGTAAGTCATGTTTTTATTACAATACAGTTAGTCAGGTGGTTTGGTATTACATTCCTTTTTCTGAATGCAGTATTATAGCTATCAAAAATATGCAGGAATAACGTAACGTTATAACGTAATTTCCTCCTTATAACGTAATTTCAATTTGTACATCAATGTAATTCATTACATCACATCAAAATATATAGTCAGAAAACCATAGTGAAAATGGTCTAAATCTTTTACAGCCTCCCCAAGTTTAATATAAAAGTGAAATGTACATAGAGCTTTTTTATGTAGCACATAATGTATTATTTTAACACAATAATGTTAGTAGTATTGCAGTTATCTAATATTACTTAGATCATATTGATTCTGACCAATCAAGTCATAATTCATTGATTATCTCAAAAGGTTTCTCACGATGTAATCTCAGCATGGCCATAAACCAATAAAAGTGTATGGTGTATGGGCAATTAAAGTGTATATTATGGATTTTCTAATTTGTTACCATCTATTTAACATGTCAAAATAATTTCTGCCATTTATACTCAATTTTCTACTAGTGTTCACCACTAATTTAATCAAAAGTGGACAAAAAAAGTGCATTGGATTTAACTCTGCATGTTGTAACTTTGGAACCACTTTTTAAGGCAGCGAATAAACTTACAATTTACATTTTAGACAATCTTTTATTAATGTGTAACCCATAAACATCTTTATGAACAAAAAATGCTCTCACATGTGTAGATTTGGCAACTCTAGCATAGTTCCACACCCTTGACTTGTTACAGCAGGCACCAACCTGTCACTAATTGTCATGTAATGTGATTTAACATTTCCAAAAGTTGTCTATACATTCTAAATGTCTGTGTAAATGATTGTAGAATCGGCAAGGACAGAGAACGAACGCCACACTGTATCAGGACTATGGAAACTGAATGCGACCTGACTGCGGAGTTAAAAAACCTGAAGGCCAGTTACAACGCCGACATCCTGTCTGAACCCAAGCGGGGCGTCTCCTCGGATTTGGTTGAGTTCCCTCATGTCACTTCTGAGAGATTCTCCCCTTATTATGACAGTCAGTATTCTCAACAACCAACTTTACACTCTATTTAATGACATGAAGATGTTGAACCAATTATAAAGATGATCTTCTTTGATTGTCTTTCAGCTCTCATCGGCAGACCAGAGTTTAAAATAGAAGTAAACAATGACATGAGGATGACGACGCTGTTTGTGACGGATGTCCCCACAGCTCTCTTTAAAAATCGTAATGAGAGACTGAATATTAGGGATGTTTTTGGGGACGACCTGCTTTATAAGGTTACCTACAGGAAAGCCAAGAGCACAGGAAAGGTTAGTGTTGTCTGTCAAATGTACTATATTTCTTTTCTGAGCGCTTTTGCCACTTTGTAAATTACAATCCGGATTTATACCATGTTAACTAAATAATAAACACAAAGTCATTTAACTGTTTTAGCACCTTGCATTAGATATTAAATGAAAATGAACCATCCACATGTTCTTCAGTTAGAGACTAAAAGCTTCCTCCACAAATATATATATATATAAATCTGACAATTATAAAAAATATATGTTTTACTCACCATGATATCATAGGGCACAATGCCAGCTACAAGACATGCCAGCTACAAAAATATACTATAGTTACTATATATAACTAGTTTCTGCCAAATAATCTATACTACTATTCAAAAGTTTCGGGTCAGTAAGATATATATATATATATAAATAGATACTTTTATGCAGCTAAGATGCATTATATTGATCCAAAGTAACAGTAAAGACAAATGTTACAAAATATTTCTATCTTAAATACATATTTTTGTCGATTTCATCAAAGAATCCGGAAAATTTTTAATCATGATTTCCACAAAAAATAAGAGTTTCTTGATCTGTAAATCATCAAATCAGAATGATTTCTGAAGGATTATGTGACACGGAAGCCTGGAGTAATGATGCTGAAAATGTAGCTTTGCATCACAGGAATAAATTACATTTTAAAATATCTTAAAATAGAAAACATTTCACAGTATTATTGTTTTACTCCTATCTCGTATATCAAATAAATGCAGTCTTATTTCATACACTTGTTAACATTAGTTCTAGATGTGTTAACATGATGTTACAATGATCTTATTAACTAACGTTAACAAAGGTCAATAAATACTGTAACAAATGTATTGCTAATTGTTAAAACCTTAAGGAATGGGACCTTATTACACTTCATTTTAAGGTGTCCACTGTAAAATAAGTGTTGCCGTAAAGTGTTACCTATACGATCCATTATACGTATTATACATCATTTTATGTGTTTGCCTCTTCAGAAAGAGAAGACCAGTAAAAGCAGCATCATTGAGCTGACGGATTTGGACCAAGGAGTGAGTTACTGTTTCAACATTCAGGTCTACCTCCCGTCCCGCGGTCAGGACAAACAACACGGGGAACTCAGCCACATCCAGTGCTCTCCGGAAGAAGGCACATCTGTCTTTGAAGGTAACGCTTTCACTCTTTAAGTAACAAGACTTCAACTTGGTCTGTCAGGGATTTTCAGCACAACAATCTCAGGAAAAGCAAACGTTGGGAATTTTGTTTGATAGGGAATGAATCATTTTCCCAAAATAGACTCACTCCCCTGATCTGGACTCTCGCTGAAACGCATCCATTTATGAAGTGTCGGATAGCTGATATAGTATCATATCAGAGGATTATATGGACTCGAATGTGTGATTCACAGCACTAACACATTTAATGCAACTCATAATTGATAAGAAATGTGTCTGTTGGGCGGATTATGATAGTGACTTGTCAATGAATCATATCAGCGTCTTGGGACCAATAGAACGGCAAAATTCCTGTGGTGTCCAATCAAACTCATCATTGAATCTAGTGTTTGTGTGACCATAATGACGATGATGTAATGTTTTTGCAGAGTACGGCACGGGTGTCATCGTCGGAGCCATTTTCATTATCATTCTGGCAATAACAACAATCATTATTGTCATCGTGATGTGCTGCAGGCGAAGAAAGCAACCGAAAAACACCGGAAAAGAGGGATTACCATTGAACGGTGTGTGAGGAATGCGGATGCTCTTTTTGGTACGTCTAAATTAGACTCCCTTATGAAGGGAGGATGGTGTGCCTTTTTCTATAAAAAAAAATAGTGTTTCTGTGAAACCTCAAAATGTAGATATGTTAGACATATAATTTAGCAAGACAAGACTGTCAGGTGGTGGGTTCTTTAGTCTGGCACTGAAGTGTAATGTAAAAACATTTTTATAAGCACTGCCTAATTTAATCTACTTGCTAACAAATGGAAAATACTGTATGATTTAAGAAATGTTTTTTTTGTACACACTTGGGAGAATCAAAATCAGATCATATTTTATGAAATGAAAGAACTAATTTATTTTTTAGCCAATATTGGAAACTGTATTCTTTTTTTAACGTATTTTTTTGTTGTAATAGTGAAACGCTCTTTTAATTTAAATTTTATCACATTGCAACTGTACATGGCTAACCATTAATATAAAAATAATGTTATATCTGGTGTATTGTTGCCATTTTGGTGCATAAACTTTATCATTATACTTCAGACCTGTGAATACAGTGAGAATGGTACAGATGTGGATTTAAAACACACACACAAATAAATAAATATACAAAAATACACATGTGGACTAATCAGCATTCAGATCTTTGCCTTTATATTGTCTTACTTCAAAGAACATGTTATGTATAATGGCGTATGCATGTTCAGTTAGAAAGATCAAACTCAGATATAAAGATGTTAAATAGCTCAATGGCGCCCCCAATTGTAAGTTAGTAGAGTTACATTAAATGTGAATCAACTGTTAAATATTTACAGGTCCAAGTTGTTTTATATATATTATATTATGGGTGTAACAATATATTGCAATTCAAAAATGCAACAATATGTATCGTGGATAGTGACAATATGTATTGTGTATAGTTCACCCAAAATAAAAAATTACTGTGTGAGAAATAATTCAAGTTTTCAGAGTTTTAGTGTCAGTACTACATTAAACTACAACGGTATGTATAATAATGCAACGCTTATGTTACCAGTAAAAGTGGCCTAGATAATTTTCAATATATCTAGTCAGTGACGGAGTGCAAGCATATTCGTCTAAAATAATTCTGTATTTTCAGCTTCAAAATCATGAATATTTTTACTCTCACCATTGTCCTTCGCACCAAGTCCAAGCCTATTAATTTACACCCACAATGTAATATCAAATTTAGTGTTTTAATCAACAGTACATTGTTTGTTTACCTTTTATCATATGTCTTGGTGTATCGCAATAATATCGTATTGTGAGTTCAGTATCGTGATATGTGTCGAATCGTGACATGAGGGTATCGTTACACCCCAAATTATACATATATATATATATATGTTCTTTTAAATTTAATGTATACATTTAAAGAATATACATGTTTGTGTGTATATATATATATATATATATATATATATATATATATATATATATATATATATGTTACATTTCAGTAAGTGAGTCAGGAGCAAATTACTTTTTATGAAATATAAATGTTTTATTTTGTTCACCGCAAACTAAACAGGAATGTAAGTAAAAACAACAGTTTATATTCAAATAAAATATACAACAGAACTATTAGTGCAATTTAAAAAGGGACTTTCGCCAAAGTGACTGTTGTGTTTATTAAAAGCAGACTAGGACAAATGCTATGATGATGTCAAAGTTGGACTTTTGCGCTTAGGGACGGATGTCTGGTACACACACTTCCCGTCTGGCTGGATGTAACTTATCAGCATCTCATTCGTATCGACCTCGAAGTACACAAACGCTCCTGTCGTCTGATTCACCATGTTGGAGAAAAGTTGCCAGGAGGACGGGAAGCTGTTCTTGTGTCCAGTGTAAATATCCTCTTCAACTCCGGTTCCGCTGACAACATACGAACTTCTATCGTCTTCTCTGATGAACTGATGAAACAGAAATATACGTTTTAGAACATCGTTAAAGTTCCATTGCTTAATGCTGATTGGTCAATACAGTAACAGCCACAATGTTAAACACTTAGAAGTCACTTTAATGCATTTGCTTATTACAATGCTTTATTAAAAAGCTGCTTGATTTCCTGTTACACGATAATGTGATGTTCAAGATACCGACCTGTAGACTGTGGTCATGACCACACAGATATAAAGAGACTCCGTACTTCTTCAGAAGGGGTCTGAGTTTCGAGACCAGGCACTTAGTCGGACCATGATGGCCAATGGACCAGACTGGATAGTGACCGGCCACAATGACAAAATCTGACCTGAGGATTAGAAACCAAAAGATGCATTTATTATAAAAGCATTTGATGAATATCAACTTTGCTTGACTTTCTGATGTGTTAAACAAACGTGCATGCCGCTTTAATTCTCGGGGGGGTTTTACTGTATTTTTCCCCCTGCACGTGTGAGGGCATGTGCGGCTTGACTTTAGTTTTATCTGGCTGCTAACAGTTTCTACATTAAACACAATCCTCTCAGGCGCTTAACCTTTCGTCCTTTTTCAGGATCTGTTAACAAGTATTCACTCGTAAGAATTGTGTTTTCAATTCATAAAACTGGGCAATTAAAAAAGGTTTGATGTACATGTATTAGTACTATAAACTGTCCTTGTATGGAAAAGAGTCAGAGCTGTATGATTATTTAACCATGTAAAGCCTGAAATATGAAATAATCGTCAGAAAAAAATACAAATATAATTTTAACGGAACAGTGTATTGAACCTTTAGACAAAATATAAGAAAAGAAACAAACGTTTGCATATCATATTTGATACATCAGGCTTTTATGGCCCATAGGCCTATAGTAGGCTATGACAGTGAGAGTATCAATATTATTCAGAGGCCTAAATTTTATTCTGAGCAAAAATATGTAGTATAGATGTTATTTATATGGCCAAAAAGTACGAAGAAATCAGTAAGATTATCATAACAGTATAAATACAGAGCATCTAAAGAAACATGGTGGAGGAAAAAATAAGAGATGGAGGAAAAAATATATATTTCAAAACTTTTGTTCACTCGCAAAGAACTCAAACATTGTGCAAGAGAACGGGAAGTTTCTCAGAGGAACGCAAAACATTTGCGAGAGAACACCAAAAATATTTGCATATAATTTTTTCTCAGAATTACATTATTATTTCTCTTTAGTGGCTCCATAGTATAACCGACTACTCACATAAAATGCATATTACTATCAGTTGTCACTCTATATCTCCCGATAATATGTGTTAATAAGATGATATTTAACCGCTTATATTTATGATCAAAGCTCTTTTGATTGTGGGGGAAAAATATAAAATGCAATGCAATGAAGATTGAGAGATGTTCAAATTCATTTTCATCAAAAACCTGATGCATATTTGATACATTTTAGTATGATCTTCCTCAAAAAAATATGTATCAAGTAAACCTAAGTGTTTTCTGTTCAGTAAATATTCATTAATAACAATATGAAAGTTATTCTTACCTTTACTTATAAAAATCATTATATATTTCTCAGCAAAAAGACAAGTACCACAATGTTTTACTAAAGTAAAAGGCCTTTTGCTTGCAAAAAAAGCATAAACTACCAAACACAGATGACAGAACACATATAGAATATTGTATTTTTCAGTTTTGATCGTATTGATAATTTAGAGGCCTTAGAAATTCATGTATGAAATATGATACTTTATATGGGTTAAACGTTTCTTCTTGTGTTCCGCACAAAACATAACAGCATTTATGTTGACAATAAAGACAGAATTAATTGTTGGGTGAACTTTGTCTTAAAGACTTGGTCATATTTTTTTTTAGACAAGAATGCCTGGAGTGTTTTCCAGGTCCTATCTGGGATGTAAGAGAATGTGAGGGCGGATCTGAGGCGGTGAAAGAGTGAGAGAGAATAAGTGAAGGAATGTGACAACGGAGGAGTGAAAGGAGTGTGACAGGTCAGGGCCTTTAAAACATGCCCTAAAATTCCTGTTACAGGACTAATGTTTGCCCAGTAAAAAACTAAACACTGGATTTCAGTGTTGTTTGTTCACCTATATTAGATATCCGGGCGCTTGTGCAAGTGTTTGCATTTGGGTGTTAATTAACTACTGTTCTTGTGCTAATATCTCACCTGGTATTTTGAAGTTTCTGCTCGATCCACTTTAGCTGTTGGTTGGCAGCCACGTAGTCCTCGGGACCCACCGGGTCAAGCCCGTCATACGTGTTGCCACACAAAACCACTGTGTCGATCATCAGGACTGTGATGGACGTGTTGCTGTGAGGAACCTTGACGTTCAGCTCATAATAGAGGTCGGGGTAGATCCTGCCAAACATTAACAGCAGCTCACACCACAGGTTCATGTTTACATTCTTTAATGCACAGATGTTGACCTTTGACCTCTGACTCACCATCTTTCAGATCTGTTTGAGTAGGCGATCTGGGCTGACACGTTTCCACGGTGATCGTGATTTCCTGCTACCAGGTACCATGGCACGTTCATCAGCGCGGGATGAGAGAACACACTCTCGTAGGTAGACTGAAGATTTTATTAGAGCATCATTAGAACATAATTTTAGAAAACTATATATTATACATTATAAGTTTTATATATATATATGCAAAAGCCTCTAAGTGCCATCTGAAATTTTTAAATTTTCTTCTAAAATGAGCATTTTTATCAAGCTCATATATTTAAGTTCAGTAATTTCACTTTAATGACAATTAATAGGTAATTTTCACTGCCATTAAAGTGAAATAACTGAACATAAAAATACAAACTTTATAAAAATTATAATTCTAGAAGAAAATTTCAGATGGCACTCAGAGGCTTTTGCATCTGAAGTCTTATATATATATATAAATGTCTGCACACACGCACACATTTTATATATAGTTTATATATAATTGCATATATAAATATTAAGTATTATATATTATATTGTATTATACACACACACACACACCTGTATATATTAGTAAAATAAAATTACATTATGTAATTGAATTTTTATATATATATATATTTTTAAATAATTTTAAACATTTTAAAATATTAAATATTATATAGTGCACATTTTATTATTATACATTTTTCTAAATATATATTAAAAAATATTGTAAATATTTTAAAATATTAAATATTGTAAATAAATAAAAGTAATCATTATTAATAAAAGTTTATAAAAGTACATTATGCTATAAGTAATTTTTTATTTTTGTAAAATATGTAAATGGTTTGTGCATATGATATCATTCAGGACCGTGGTAGAGAATATATGAAAGCACTATGGTATTACCATCTGGAGCCTCACTGTACCATGATACTTTTATTTTATTATTGTATTTTATTTTAGAGTTTTTAAATTTGTTTAGGCTTCTATTAACAATTACTTTATTTACACTGAAGTAAATACAGTGAACAACCAGTTTTACTTGTGCTTACTTTGGTCCTAATACAAATGCAACAAGTAAACCAAATAAAATAAAATAAAACACAATGGTTAATTCATATGGTATCATTCAGAACAATGGCATTACCATCTGAAACCTCACTGTACCTTGGCACTTTTTTGTAATATTTTTATTTCTTTTATTTTATAGTTTCTAAATGTGTTTATGTTACTGATAACAATTACCGTATAGTTGCATCTCTCTAAATATGGTGACAAGGAGCCATCCAGTTTGATTTGTGGGGTAAAACTATCATTACTATGCACAAACTACAGTAAAGAAGGCACAAGCTTGAGTGTGTTCTGTTCCTCTACCACTAGAGGGACCTATTTGTCTTTCACACAAACTATATAGCATGTCCTGTGTAAAGACTAAAGTACCCTCTCCGGTCCCACTGTCTGCTCTCCAACCTGTCTCATCCTAGTTACATCATCAACACCAGACATCAAACCTGGAAGCTATTCATGTCAACCTGAGGAAACCTTGTACTTTACATGATGGATACCTCAAAGGTAATTTCACAAGAACTTAGTCACCATGACATTGACAATTCAGTTTTTAAAGGAACATTGCAGTATTTATTATAAATTGTTTTTTAACTCTTCCCCTTAAATCTTCCTCTTCCTCTTGCAGCGACATCACTTCTCTTCTCTGATGATGTGTTTACTGGCATGAGGGCGGGGCAACCTGTCACTCACATGAGATCAACCAATAGCAAACCACAACCATCCAGTCAATTCCCAATAGACAAAATCGAGTCCAGCCCTATATTTTCACTAAGATACATGTCACAATAGGGAAGAAAAGACTACCACAGCTTCCGTTTCATGGCGACTTGAATAAATAAATGCAGGAGAAGATAAAACTTGATCACCTTAAAGCGAGTGTCATCTACATCCCTGACCCCACTGAAGTAGAAATGATCTCCAAGACTGAGGACAAAATCCAGACCTGAGCTCTCAGCAATTCTGCCCAGCTCGTTGGCGGTGTCAAACTCATGTGGCGTGTAGTAGGGGTATGAAGGAAGTCCACCCCAATCTCCAATCCCAACAAACCTTAGAAAAGCTGGAGAGAAATAAGACTTTATATCAAAGCACATTCAACAGACATGCTAGATCACATGGAAACGTCTTACTGAACCGGTTTGTCTGCACTAGTAATCACGTGGCCAGGTATACGATTACACTTGTTGACGTTTTAAAATGTTAAGAAATCAGGAAGAAAATACATCAGAAATACTCTACCTTGTTCATTCGCCTGACATGGGCTGAATGTCTGAAGGCAGGAGATAAGAAGGAAGGCCAACCACGCCATTTCATGCCTTCAGATGGCTGATCTGATCCTGGAAACGGTCACAGTGTAAAGAGACACAGACACTGGCGAGCCACAAACAGCTCAACACTATTCTCTGCATCTAAAGGGAAACTAGATGTGGTTTATGACAAGCTTCCTGTATTGAGCTCTGCATGAAAGAGAGAAGCACATGATGCAGAGGACAATGTTCACCAGTTTACACTGTAAACAAATGCATTTTATCATCAGCTATCAGAAAAAAAGTGCGTAGAAACACAATAGCAGTATTAGTAAAACTACTTATATTAATTTGTTGCTGGTAATAAGAATAATTTAATACAAGTTATTTTTAATTGTAATATATATATTTTTTTTAAATAAGATCAGCTACCAAAAGTGTATACTAATAATTAAAAATAAAAATAATTATTATTTTCGACTGTAAAAATAATAACTATACTATTTTTATTTATATTATCATTTAAAATGATTTTTAATATGATATTTTTTTTAGTTACAACAAAACAAGAGTGCTTTTATCATAACTACTATTATTATAAATTAAATTAGTAATCATATCAAAATGTATTTTTCTTTATTATTGCTAATTATAATTTTAAATAAGAATATTAAATATTTTACTGCACTTACAACAGTGTTATATATATATGTGTGTGTGTGTAAAATAATATATTTTTCTTGTTAATTATTGTATATATTAACCATTTTAAATTATATTTATAATCAATCCTATTAACAATTACAAACAAGAGATTAATTAATAATAAGAATAAATCATATTAATTCAATTATTATATATTATAAAAAAAAATCATATCTACTTTTCTATATTATTTTTATTTTAAATACATAAGAAATAATAATAATCAATATTTCACATACATTTTTAATTCTCTATGAAATACGTTTCCAGTGTGTTACTATGACAACCACACCACAGTTATTCTGAAATTCTGTTTAGTGATCCATTTGTAATATACCAACCTTTCATATCATATCACGCAGATCTGCGTTTTGCAAGCCTCTGGTTAGTTTAGAGTAGAAGCTATCCAGCAGATCTCATAAATCATTAACATACACTGAATAGCAAGTCGTGCACAGCCTACGCTACAAAACCATTGCAGTCTTCCATGCGGTACCATGGTAAAGTGCTTGTACAACGGTACTAAAAAACACAATAATGCCAAAGACAAAAACTTTAAAACCAATAAAATAAGATGGATTGTAGTTTAAAATATCAAATAGCACAATTCCTTAGTATTACTGTTGCCCAATAAGATGTCTGAGTTTGTGTTTTACCACCTTTGGCCAAAAACAGGTGACTTTGTTAAAATACATTGTCATGTGGAGGGTGAAAGGTCAAAGGAACATCTAATCAGAATGACCTTTCACTTACATTTGATGCATGTTAAAGGTCAACATTCGTCTTTTCAAAGATTTCCTAAAGTAACCAGCCTCATAATGTGCAATAAACCAGTTCAACGGAATTGACACACTCTCTGGAAATCATCAACACAATCTACAACCGTTTCTTCAAGACAAAAAAAAAAATGGCAGACTTCATAGTATCAATCTTTTTTAATGAAAACATACAGCAAAGTGGTTCATTTGCTTGATGCGTGAAGTGCTACGACAATGACGTTTCTTACAGTTCTTACGTACAACAACCGTTCTGCAGAGAAAGATTCCTTTCACATCAAGAAATGCCAACAAAGCTGGAGTAAACAAGTGCATAGGCAACCTCTCATCGAACAGTTGTTCTTCACACGGATTCCTGGTTTTTCAAATCACCATGCCAGGTAAAGTGCACCAAAAAGCAACTCGCACACATCCAAAACGCCCAACCATGCTGCAGTGAACACTAAGGCCACTTAGTAGCTTAAAGAATTCATAATGAAAGTTAAGCTGATGAGAAAAAGGCAATAATAGTTCATTATCCTGCTTCTAACATATTAAACTTTCGGTTCAGTCGCTGGCATTGATTGGTTTGACCCTATACAGACACATTTCATTTATTAAACCATTTAGTGCACAGACACAAGACGTATTTCCTTGGTATACGTTCCCATGCGTACTTAACGGATGTCCTTTAAATTGGACTGCTTAAATTACAAAATTATGTACAATCGTTGAGGACAAAAGTAGTGTTAATACATTTCTAAACACATTTTCATCCCATAAAGGTTATTGATGATTAAAAACAAACTCCTAGATTAGGTTGGCATGTGACTCCTTCAGAAGTAAATAGCTAGGACCCCTAACTAGGGCCGCTGATAGTATAGTGCTGTCGCTCCTCTTTAAGAGCCAAACTCCACAGTGTCAGGGGTGATGAGTTTGAATTCATAGTTTCCTCTGCCGTCCATATGGAGGTAGTGCTGTAAAGAAAAAAAGGACAATTTGGGCTTGAAGTGTAAGTTCGGTAATCTTCAACTCGCTTTGTATCGTTACAATGTTGGTAGTATATGAAAATGAACAATGTTTATGAGAAATTCATGTTTATTAGTCAGCAAAAGTCCCAAAAGATGACGTAAAACGCACTTCAGGGTTTTCGTGAAAACTATAGATTATACTTCCGCATTTTTGTATCCCCACCCACAGGAAGTCGGATCGGAGGGTTATTAACAGAACAGATATTGTAAGAGTAGGTTTATCCATGAAAATTGCGTCGTACTTTACTCTACCCTTTAAACAGCATTATGGTAGAAGTGGAACACTATGCCAACAGTTTCGTTTCTTGTACGCAACAGTGTTTTTCCAAATGAACTGATGAAATGGCAGTTTCTTTCAGTTTGTCCCCCTCCGTTGGCCTAAAACACAGTGGCATCCACTTTGAAATGAGACTACAAACACTGTTTGTATGCTTATTGGATCCTTCTCTGGAATCCTAACTCTCTCGCTCAATGTTTACTCTTTGAATTCTTGCACCTGGGAACAATACAAGTCAACAGCATTGTGGCTAAAAGTTTACTAAGAAGTATTTCCTACTCAAACAAGGCATTGACGCCCAGTGCATCATGGGTGTTGAAGTTTTCCTAACTATTTTAGCAAAAAGGGAAAACAACAGCCCTTTTAATCGGTTTTCTCTAGTAAGGTAGCACCAACTTGAAATATTTTATCTACTTAATTGACAGCCAAGTTGTGTTAAAAGCTCATTTTGTCAGCCGTGAAGTACCTTTTAAGCATATGGTGACCGCCAATAAATATTGATCATGGAGCAGCACCACTGATCTTACCTCATGATGCTTCCACAGGGACTTTCTGTGTGAGACTGTGAAAAGGGTGATGCCAACCTGCCAATTAAAAAGAGTAAACCACACAAGCAGGGACATTTCAGCAAAATGTATTGAAATATGAAGGGGAAATGTCTTTAGGATAGAGAAATCTCTTCAACGCAGATGTGATGCGATGTCCGGTACCTTTCTGCAGTGACTGTAGATGTAATCCTCCACGTCTACGCTCACGGCACTGGTGCACTCATCCAGGATGGCAAACTGGGGCTTATGGTAGAAGAGCCTGGCCATCTATGGAAAAAACATCATTTTATAAACCCTTAAACATCTCTAAATTCTCATTTACTAACAAATCTAATTTACTAATCCCCCCAAAAATGGTAGTACAAACTTCGGACAAACTAGATTTCAGTGTGGCCGGGGCTACGCATTAGGAAATTACAAGTTGAGAACTCTTTAAAGAAACTCAGATTTCTCTCACTTGGCTGCCATCATAACATCATGTGAAATGAAATAAATAGAAACTTTCTGAGTCATTGGAGGAGTACAGTCAGTCTAAAGGTGGTAGTGTAATAGTATTGTAAAACATCTGGGCTTTAACGCAAATTCTTGTGCAGTGGTTCAAAAACAGGATGTTAATGAGCTGAAGAAGTCAGTATACAATATCAGTATTGTTCCTTTGACTTCTGTCCCTGCAGCTGCTGTAAGTCACTTTGCCTTACTGTATGTCAGGCTTTGTTAAAAATGTCTTTGTTTACCGCCATTCTCTGCTTCTCTCCTCCACTGAGCACATCCATCCAGTCCTGAACGATGTCCCATGATCCCTCTCGCTCCAAAATGTGTCCTAACTGGACATTATCCAGGTACTCCTTCAGCACCTGCCACAAAAAAAACAGGACGATGGAATGAAAATGTTAAAAACTAGACATGGATCATTATAAACTTTTAAGAACTGCAGGAGTTTATATCGTAAAAACTAGTTTACAGTACCTGGTCAGAGATGCCTTTCTTCTTTTGGTCCTCATGGGTGTCTGGGTAGATCACCTGATCCCTCAGTGAGCCAAGGGTCATGTAAGGCCTCTGAAAGCAGACATAAAAGGGAAGTTATTCAGCTGTTGTGGTCCATTCAGATGTTCTGCTATGAGAAGGAGGGGGGTTTTTTTCACCTGAGGGACGTAGAAGAGCTTCCCCCTCTCTGGTTTCGTCAAGCTCCCACCGAACAGTGGCCACAACTAGAGGGAGACAGACAACCCAACATTTACAAGACAAAATCGAAGAGAGCCAAAATCAAGGGCAGAATTCCAGTCTGAGTACCACAGAAGTGCTCACCTCTCCAAGAACCCGGAAAAGTGAACTCTTTCCACACCCATTGGGACCACACACCAAAACATTGGCTCCGGATTTCACCTTTGAAGAGCAATACAAAATGAGATGAGCACACACATACACGCACTGTTCAAACATCACTCTGACAGGGATGGAAGCCAGACTAAAAAGTAAACAGGGTAATTGTTAAATTAAGTTTACGAATAAGTTGGAATTGCAAGATTATTCACAATTATGAAAAAAAGTTGCAAATGCAAGAAACTGTTGCAATTCCAAAAAAGTCACAATTGCGAGACATGGTTATAATTAAAGTTGCAATTACAAAAAAGTTGCAAATGTAAGATATGAAATCATCTTGTGATTATGAAATAATGAAAAACAGTCGCAATTACAAGAAAAAAAAAGCAATTACAAGAAAAAAAAGCAATTACGATTACAATTACATTATAAAATGTAGAACTTATAAACGGTGAACAGATATCAATTTCAAAATTGTGAGAGAAAAGTCATGAGCTGACAAAAATCGACTAAACTATCAAATTAAACCATGTAATAACCATGTGGAACGCACCTCAAAGCTCAGATCTCTGATCAGAATGTCTCCGTTAGGTGTAGCCAGGGGTGTGTGTTCGAACCTGATGAGAGATCACATATTAAATTCATCATAGCTGGTTCTCCTGACGGTGAAGCACTGCAATTGTGAGGACTGAGGAAAGCTGCTCTTACTTGATGATATGGTCTACGTTGATGATTCTTCCACTTCCAGGGATCAGTGTGAGCTTTTCTGAAGTGTCTGTTCATGAAAAACCATGAACATACAGTTAAAAAATCAACTACGCATCTCTCTTAAGTTTGTTTTGGAGCTTGAGAGTTTCAGAAGCTTACCTTTCTCTGAATGAGACACCATGGTGCGTTCGTATTTCCCAGAATTCAGCTCTTTCAGGACCCTCATGAGCTCAGTGATGCGAGCAGTGAAGCTGAAGGGAAAGACAAACTCGTTTTATAGCATCAAATGTGTTGTACTTGTACCACACAACGTCAAGTTTTTATTTAAATTAAATGAAACATGCTGATGCAATGTGATGAGGATGTGTGAACTTTTACCCTGACAGACGTGTCATTTCTCTGCCTGCAAGGACGATTCTGCCCAACGCCTGCGACATACGCAGCAGCATTCGGCCACTCTGGTAGTAGTCCTGCAGGAGAACATGGATAATCAAGCCCTGGATCTCATTATTTCAAATAAATATTACGTTTTGCTCGGAAAGAGCATGCATTGTGAATGCAATCAAGGGCTACAAACTAGGAATAATCACAATGTCAGGAGTGAAGTTTTACCTCCAGCAGTTCAGCATGGGAGCTGGTCAGGTGTCGAGGGTGAGACAAATTAAGGAATGGACGACTCACCACTAAATACCCAACAACGGTAGCAAAATCTGGAACAAGAGAGAACAACATTCATCTTTTACAGTCCATGTTCATGTATTTATATGTTATCTTGGCAAGATAACGAAACTTCCTCTTACACTTGGCGATAATGCTGTCCACCATACCCATGGAGAAACGGAAAAAGATGAAATTGTGCAGATGATCGACCTGCAAACAAACTCAGTTCAGCCAATAAACTATTAAATTAACCACGCCATGCAAACCTTCATTTTAAGGGTTTATATCGGTAGCATACAGATTATAGGCCGATATTAGAGTATTATATATATTTACTTGTGGATGCTCATTTCATTACGCTACATTACGCTAATAATGTAATAACACTGTTAAAATGTAAACAAAAATAATATAATACAAGATTTTTCATAATGTATGTGAATCCTAAATTTACTTGCATCATTTAAAACAGCTGATTTTAGTTAGTAGTGCTGTCAAATCGATTAATCATGATTAATCGCATCTAACATAAAAGTTTGTAAATACTGTATATAATGTGTGTATATATATATATTAGTGCTGTCAAATCGATTAATCATGATTAATCGCATCTAACATAAAAGTTTGTAAATACTGTATATAATGTGTGTATATATATATATTAGTGCTGTCAAATCGATTAACATAAATGCATGTACTGTTAACAGACGCATATCATGAAGATATATGGACATTAGTAATGTTGTAAAATCTGTAAAACAGTGTTTCTCGTCTAATTTTGTTCCAGGAGATAATCCTAAAGGGTTTGATTGGAAACAAAGCCGCAATAGCCTTAATATTTTAATTAAATAATAATACAAACTTAATCAAATTAATAAATAAATAATACTTATAAATAAATAAATAAAACAGAGATATATAGTGGTGTCAAATCGATTAATCGTGATTATTACATTATTCACATGGTCACATACTCACCAGTTTCTTGAAGGTTGAATGAATGGTCTGTTTCTCCCTGACATTTCCATTGTAGAAGGCAATCTCCTCACTGTAAGACAAGTGTGCATCAACATTTGAGCAAAAACATTTATAGTAGACAAAGCTATACTAGATCCAACTAGGAAAGGTCACCTGTTTGTGATGAGACGAGAGTTGACGTATCGGTATTCTCCTTCGTACTTCTGTTCGGTCACTGTCATCTTACCGATCGGCCTGCGCAGACGGGTCAGGAAGAGGCCGGAGATAAGTAGGTAAGCCATCATAGACGCGGGACCCTGTGTAAAGAGACCAACAGATCTTCAAAATATCCAGTGGCATTTTTCCAAAGAAGAATTTCACATCGTCTTTCCTAAACTCACCTGAGCTCCGATTGCTGTTGTCAGTTTGAATATGTACAAGCCGATATCCAACAGTGGCTGGAGAGGGGTGAGGGAAGTAAAAGAAAATCGTTGCAAACACAGTTCATCTAAATAAAAGAAACATCTGCTCTTAATGGGAAAGTAAAACTGGTATTTTAGACAAAAGCGTGTCGTACCTTGCTGAGGTTGGAGTAAAGCTCCACAACACTGTTACAGAACCGCTCCACATCCTGCGTCAGCAGCTGATCAGCATTAGCAATGCGGTTATCCAGGTTTCCCATCTTGTAGTACGTATATCCCCTAAGAACCCAAAGAGAGTGACATTAGTAATTAGATTCTTACATTTTCTTCAGAGAATCATCAGTCCTATCACTCAGTGAGGTAAAAGTTGACTCTCCGCGACAATCCGGTGTCCTGATATTGGCACCATATCGGTTATTGGCTGATATTAGTTTTGTTACTTATAATATTTTTTGTTTAAAGTATTTTTCATATATGTTTACATTTACATGACCTTTTTTACATAGTGGTCAGTTAATATTTTTAAGACTAAAATGTTTAATTCATCTCAAAATGAAAGCATTATAGACTTATTTTAAATAAGTAAATTTTTCACAAAAATGTATATTTACACTAAATACTTCAGAATTTGAATGTCAATGCATCCATTTTAATAAATCATAATCCAGCATAATCCAGTATGAGCAAATATAATAAAAATGCATTGCTAAAAATGCAAAATAGCATTATGGAGTTTTTCCATTTTTGTAAAGAATATTTAAGTTGGAACATTTGCGCCTTTCACACATACTAAGAGATCATATGTAAACAACAGGACCTTTTAAAAAATGCCGGTAAATCAGTTCTGGCAATTTCCCGGTATGAGAAGTTGTGATATAATCGGTATGATGCTGTGTGTGAACAAAGAATGAAAATTATGAGGTCTGAACTTGCTGACGTAAGAAGTTTGCTTTGAGGAAATCATAAAGCTATTTACGGTAAGTTTTTTATTGTTTTTCTATAAACATGTGCTAGACGAAGATGGTATCTTACTGGTGAAAAGACAGAATGCCATTGCATGTGTGAACAGCACGTTTGTGTGTTTACGGAAAACGTCGTTCTGGAAATTGTACGGTAATTTAACGGCATTGCTGTGTGAAAGGTGCAAATGTCACGGCAGTGATGGGTCTTACTTCAGGTACTCATCGTAGAGATGTTTGGTAAGTCTCACACGAAAGCACAGCTTCAGTTCATTCAAGCCCAACTTCAGGAAGTTGTTCACCAAGGCAATCTGAATGATTGAAATGCAACCATTTACAACATGTTTCTATACCAACAAACTCATACAATTCTTGCATGCAGCTCTCTCACTGATATTAAACAAATGCATTCTAGCCTCAAAGATGTCATAAAAGTGCTGATGTCAACAGGAAGTACATATTAAGGTTGTTATTGGGAAGCAGTTTTAGTGTTGAATTCATAGATTAGACTGTTAATATTCTCAGAACTCCTCTGACTATGAACAATTACCGACTCTGATAAAAAGCAGAAACTTACAATTGGCATGGCCGTGATAAAGTTGTATAAGTACTTCTTGAAACCTTCAGTGGATCGACCAATGATCGCACTGCAAACCACAACGTGCACACAAACACATGCAGACATGGTTAATGCAGAAGGGAATAAACACACATCCTGCAATTCTTTCCTTCACGTGCATGAAAAACTAAATTAATGCAAATTCTCTTTAAGGAAGCACACATTCATGACTACATTTGTAGACCAGAGGAGATCTGAAAAGTGAGCATGTGAGGAAACACAATGGACAGGTTCAGTGATGTAAATTACATGATGCCACCACATCTGGAACAATACATTAGTGTTCACACAGCACACGAAGATACAGTAAATTACCCCAGGAATGACAGTCAGGTAGGAATAAAAGTGCCTCTTGAACAATTTGATATCTCGGCTAATGATTCCACTGTCAAAGATTACAAAAATAAAAATAAATAAGAATCAAATCACATTAAAGCAATATTTAACTGGGTGCCTGGCATCTTCACAAAGTGAAATAGTGATATATTTGACAGCACTAACACATTTGAAGTCTAGATCCACACAGTACCTTTCAATCATAGTGCCGTTCTGAATCATCCAGACGTCACAATAGGTCCGAGTCACAAGCATCATTGCGATCAGGAACAGGTACCATGTCTGTGACAACGTGAAAAACAATAATGAACTGAAATCATTTACTTATTTAGCAGATTTACACACAAAATTATGTACAAGTTTGGAGTTGGAGTCTCTTCAGCTCACCAAGGCTATATTTATTTGATAAAAAAAATACAGTAAAAACTAATATTATTATATATTATTAATATTTTAAAAAACTATTTTCTATTTGAATATATATTTAAATGGAATTTATTCCTGTGATGAAAAGCTGAATTTTCAGGATCATTACTCCAGTCTTCAGTGTCACATGATCCATCAGAAATCATTCTAATATACTGATTTGCTGCTCAAGAAACATTTTGTATGATTATCGATGTTGTAGTTGTTTAATATTTTTGTGGAAACCGTGACACATTTTTACTTTAGGATTCTTTGATAGAAAGTTAAACATTTATTTAAAATGCATTTTTTTGTAACCATGTAAAAAGTCCTTACTGTCACTTTTGATCAATTTAATGCATCCTTGTTAAATAAAAATATTAATTTCTAAAATCACTTGCCTCTGATTAGCAAAAAAAAAAAAAAAAGTTCAACTTCCAGTTTCAGTAACAACTGTCGTCAAGCCATTACATGGGCACATTAAAAAGTAGGTTACAACTCTCACCTCTTTACACAACAATCTCGGCACCATAATCTTGAGGATCCGTGCAATCCGGATGAAAAAAAGCTTGTCCACAGCGGCTCTCTCTTTCTTGCCATCTTTCTGTTGGTTTTAAAACACAACAAGTGTTGAAAGTCAAAGGAAACTCATGGAATATAGTCTCACAAAGCCAGACCTTGAACTAAAGATCATGATTGCCACTTATTAAGTAATAATAAATATGAATAGTGAAAATGTGAGACTGCAGAAAAAAAGTACAGACTATCAGACAGTTCTGTTCAAGGATATTCAGTACCTCAATTAAAACTAGCAGATTTGATAACAGATAATAACAGATTTGATGTCACTATCCTTGAACACTACAGCAAACCCAGTAAAAGACTATACAGAAGATTATATATACTATAATAGTATATATATATATATATATACACTACACATACAGTTCTCTCACCTCACTGTTCAGATCATTGGGAGAACCCTTCTTCCTGTTGAGAATGATGACATGGATCAAAAAATAATAATAGCACCCATAAACAATAGTAGTTGATTAGGTCTAATCATATTGAATATGAAGCGCTATATAAATAGTGCTTTTTTTTGTTGGTGAAAAAGTATGCTTAATACTCAGAAATCGAGTGAGTTCAAGGTGTTCAAGACTAGTTCAACCACTAAAAACCTACTATAAATGTTTTTTTTTTAATGCAAACTGTGGCAACATTTGTCCAACGAACACTGTCCTTTATGAAAGAGTCCTTTGTTGGACAGTGAGACTGCAACAATTAATAATCATGTTCAATAAACTTCATCTAGATTTAAATTATTGTATTTCAATATTTAAGGTCATGATATAGGCTGCGTCATAAAACCTAGAGAGGTGCCTACCTAGACAGCACATTTGGAGCATCGCAGTATATTAGGTTTTGACACATGGCCATTAAACTAGACTAAATTGGCTGGGGTCACTCTGACACTGAACTCCAGCCCTTATCTGAATTCATGCATTAGACACTTTATGTGCGTTTTTTTACATACCTGTTAAGTCCAGCGGATCTTCGTCTCTGCTTTATGAAGTATAAAACGAGTAGGACACCGCCAGCTACAGCGGAGTTCTTCGCTGTCAAGTACTTACTGACGGCCGCCATGTTTCCTACTGAGACGGTCCGAGAACAGCGCCACACACAAGCAAGCCCGGAAGAGAGAGAGAGATTCCATCCCTCTACCGGCTACCGTACTCATGATGACCTCATCATCACACCATCATCATGAACCTGCTCCGTGTTTAACCCTTTAGGAAACCGTGCACATTACTTACGGGAGATAAAGCCTAATTAATTAATAACCATGTTGAAGTAACACAGGTCTTACTCGGAAATTACAGATTTCACTTTAGTAGATTATAACTTTTATTATCATATTTTTATGCTTTAACAACATAACGAAACAGCCAGGGGGTTAAAAGAACGGGCTTATTTTATATATTATAATTACAATATTTAGATAAGTCGATCCACAAATAAACACTACCTTGGTATTAAACAAAACACATTAAAGAGACATCGCGATCTTTATAGCTTTCATACTAAACAGACGTTTTCTATTTTTGAAAGCTATACAAAGAAAATTGTCGTATGTTGTTGGATACATTTTCATTTTTAATGGGCCAAAAGTTGACATTTTCAACAACAACAAAAAAACGTATGAAGATAATCAAATGCACAGTTGTCGTTTTTGCAATAATGTGTGTATTGTGTATATATATATTTATTTATACACAATAAAATATGTTGTTTAATTATTATTATTATTTTTTACAATTATTTGCTGTAAAGGATTGCTTTGTATGCAAAAAAAATGTTTTGAGGGTGAGACAAAACCTGTCCACTTTTATTTAAAATATATTATATATATTACAAAACATGCATATATAACACACGGTAAAACTGGAGTAAAATTTACCCACAACACGAACGTAAACACATGATTACACATTTTAAACGGCCTTTTTCATAGCATGCGATTTTATTTAATAATAACAACCATTACGAACAAATCTAGACATAAAAAATTGCTAATTACATATTTAATAATAATAATAAAAACTCGATTTGCATTGTTCTTCCGCTTTGTATCAGATGCGGAAGTGACGCACGGTGCTGCCAGGGCTCGCTGCTGTGCGTAGCATTCGCATCCGACGTAAGAGCGCGAGACAGACAACATCATCAGACGCGAGCGAAATACTGGATTAATTCGCAAGCTACAAAAACAACCAGCGACCGTACGTACCCACAGTTACTATCCGATTAATATACATGGCTTTAGCTGCCCACTTGTGCGGGATTTTGTTTGGGAAAAATAAGCGGATGGATGGAGGAGTGGGACATGTAACGTTTGTGAATTGGAATAAAGTGGGATGCGAGATGCTGCTGTTGGCCTACACCGAGCCGCTGCGCTGCATCCTGCGTGCACAATGTCACGTCTATTATGACGTGTTTGCGCATAAAAGCACGGTCATCATATGCAGTGATGCTAAAAGCTATCCTTTTATTCTTGCATGTAAAATATTAATTGACCGACCGGTAGAGTCAGTTTACAATCGGGACTCCAGGCTAATTGAAAACCACACTTGTGTTTCAGAGGCACTGAGGCAGATGCATCGAATGCGATGCGTTATGCACATTTGCTTTGGATCAGATTATTATTTATTTTTTTCAATTAATTTACATGTTGGTGCACATTTTGAATCTCATATCTCGGATGCACTCAACCAACTCGACGTTGCATCTGACATAAGCACGCGATTTAACACATTTATTTTCATAATCTCGACAGTTTCTTGATAGGTCATTGAGTAACACAGGATCTGTCTTTTTACATGTTACTAAATTCATGCAATGCATTAAAAATCGAATATATATCAAAATATATGGTGGCTTTGTGTTTCCAGACATCAAATTTGATTGACTGGTCTAGAGAGGATGACTTGTGGTTATAGAGGGACTGAATTAATTCAAATACGTATTACACGTGATTAAACTGAACCTTGGCAAAGGTTTTTTTTCTTTTTCTTTGTCCATACCAATACTTGTATGTATTATTTTGTGTCCAATAGCCACTATGGAGAACCATTAATCATGTCTTAAACAGCCATGTATGAGACACATCATGGCCATATTCCAGGATGACAATGTCAAGATTCATCAGGCTCAAATTGTGAAAGAATGGTTGGGAGGGAGCATGGATCATCATTTTCACACATGAATTGAACCTCTGAGTCACTCCAGACCTTAAAATTTCATTTCATTTATTTATGTATTCTCTTTTCATGGTAATGCAACGCAAAATACAACAACAACAATCCAACAGACACAACAAAAATACATTCCATGACAAGAAGAACAGGAGGATGAAGAAAATAAAAAATCTTATGAACTCCTACCCCATTCTTATATTAAAAAAGTTACAAATTACAAATTAGATGGCCTCACCGACATGACAATAAATAACAAAACCAAAAAAATAGCAATTGAAAGTTCATCAAAAATCATTGAAAGTTTTTGGGATGTGCTGGAGGAGACTTTACAGAGTGCTGGACTCTTGCATTGTCAATACAAGATATTGACCAAAACTTTATGCACCTCGTGATGGAAATAACATTCCAACATTTATTTCAATCAAGAAAAGTGATGCACAATACAACTGTCTAGTAATAGATCATTGTTTGGTTGTATGTAATGTCTTCTGATGCCTTCCTCTTTATAGGTGCAGAAAGATAAACATCATGAACCCTGTTTATAACCCTGCGTCATCAGGGGTTCCTTATGCCAACTCTAAAGGAATAGGATACCCAGGTAACCAGAGATGAGCTCTGTCTCACTTGCATGCAATCGATAGGAAATGTTTGGAGTTTTCACACTATATACAATTAAGTTCCAGCACATTGTCTTTGTTGTTATTGTTTATTGCTGTCATTTTTATTTATTTATTTATTTCTCCTGGTCTTCTTGCAGCGGGATTCCCTATGGGTTATGCAGCGGCAGCTCCAGCGTACTCCCCCAGCATGTACCCTGGTGCTAATCCAGCCTTCCCAACAGGTAAGAGAAGTCCAAACTCGCTCAACTTTACAGCCGAAACACAGCTGTTTATAATGCAATGAGTTATTACAGGGCTCTCCCTTGCTCAGCCAAGAAATATTTCCATAGGTTTTGATTTTAGCTATGGTTTAAGAAGCTAGAAAGTGGAGTTCTTTGAGCTTACTTTGTTTTTTTTAATTATCAGTATTGTTCTTTAACGTTTTGTGTTATACCTCAACAGTACAGCTTAAAGACAGTCAACTTGAAATGACATTCACTGCCCATTTTGCTTTCACAATCTTTAGTGATGCACCAAAATGATTTTTTTTTTACAGAAACAATGAAACCGAAGTTAAAGTTTCATTTAGAGGAATTGAAAATCAAATGTATTTAATAATCACTTTACTAATCAAATGTATTTCATATTAAATAGTCAAATAAAACTATGTTGTATGTACACATTTAAGTTGCATGTAAGGCAGTTTTATATCAATTTTCGAATGATAGGCTGGTAATTATTTTGCTACTCCAGTTTATTGTTGAAATATAAACATTTAAATGGTGGCTGTAATAAATTCTTGCTTTCATGACAAATTTATTCAAACATACATACATTAAATAATGAAGACAACAGATTAAGTAAAAATATAATGAAGATGTAATATAGTGCAGTCGGCCTTGCCACAGTAAATAGCATCAAAACCACATTTTATTTTCCTTTTAAAATTGACAGAAACAGGCTTAGACTTTTTCATTTTAAAAGTAACAAAGCATATTGCGATTATTGGGTGTGCTAGGAATAATGTTACGTTTTGTTCACGCATCATCTGAAAACAGCACATCATAAAAGATCCCAATTCATCAAAATGAAGATTGATTAAAAATCAATGCCGTCTGTGTTTGAATGGGTGAATGTGAGGCATAAATGTAAAGCGCTTTGGTGGCCATTGCATCTGTGAAAGCGCTATATAAATGCAGTCCATTTACCATTTAAAAATGACAAATCGCTATTGTCAATCCAGCTCTAGCATCCACACAGCTACCTGTTGTAGCTTATCCACATCGGGTTCACGAAATAGACACTGAAACAGTCAACACACACCAACGGAGAAGCGCTTAATCATGTCACAGTTTCGGTCGCTGATTTTGGACTGGACGAATATTTTTGTATGGGAAATTTCCAGTGTAAAATATGTTCGAGAAAAATACAGGGTGGTACTTAATTTTATCCAACTATTTTTATTCATAGGGTCATGTGTGATGCTCACTTTTTAAATGCAATGTTGAAAATTACTTAATTTTTTTTGCCTCTTTAAATGCATTGTCATCCCTACAGGTTATGCTCCCGGGACCCCTTTCAAAATGTCCTGCTCCCCAACAACAGGTGCTGTACCCCCCTATTCCTCATCACCCAACCCCTACCCTGCTGCCGTATACCCTGTGAGAAGTCCCTACCAACAGCAGAACCCCTACGCACAGGTAAGGCGATGCAACCATGAAAATCATTTTCATCATCTTATTTTTTATGGAATTTTGCAGTATTTATTATAAATGATTTATCAGTATATATATATATATAAAAAAAGACTTCCCCTCCCTCTTGCAACGACTTCTCTGAGATAACGTGTTTACTGGCACGAGGGCGGGACAACCTGTCACTCACATGACATCACGGCAATAGCAAATGACATCCATCCAATCAACTCCCAAAGGACAAAATCAAGTTCCACCCTAAATTTTTTCTCTAGTTTGAGAAGTCGTTTCAAAAGAAGTCGGAAAGAAAATACTATCGCAACTTCTGTTTCATGCCGTCTTTATAGCATAAGTAATGTCAACCCAGGCCTGTATTTTAAGAAATTAGATGTTTTTTCCACAGCAGCAAGGCACTTACTACACACAGCCCCTTTATGCAGCGCAGCCCCATGTCATTCATCATACAACGGTGGTCCAGCCCAACGGCATGCCGGCGGCCATGTATGCCCCTCAAATTCCCCAACCCCGTCCTAACGGAGTCGCCATGGGAATGGTTGGAGGCACCACCATGGCGATGTCGGCTGGTGAGTCTCATGGTAATAATCATTGGAAATTCATGTAGTTGGACAAAAAAGGGTGAAAATACTTTTTCCTTCGCAGGGACGTTATTAACTACTCACTCTCCAACCCCGGTCGCGCCCCACCCCTCAATGCCCACGTACCGCCAGCCCGCCACTCCTACCTACAGTTACGTGCCCCCGCAGTGGTGAACACGACACTGTGAGTGCAAATCCCACATGTTTACTAGCTCTTAAAGTGCGCTCACATGTACCGAAATTTCACTGGTGAAATCCAGGATTCTACACTATTGGGAATTTCATGTGAGGACGAAAGATTTCCCCATGCAGATTTCGAATTGGGTTCAGTTGGTCACGTGAATTCACCAAGTTGACTGACAGACAGCTGCTTAGTTTAAAAGTGATTCCTGTGTGAGCTGTTCTTCATACATTGCTACACTATTTACAATAGATACATTTTGCCTGTAAAATTTCACCAAATGTATCTAATGTGATCGCACTTTCACTGAGTTTACTGGCCCTCGAGATCCATTTTCTTCCAGAGATTACTTCCGACCTTGATTAAATGGATTCGAAAACGGTAAAACTCAACTGTTTAACTCTAGGGGAGTTGGAAAATGAGTTTTCCAAAAAAAAGTGTTGTGTTCCTTTAAGTCAGTAGGCAGAGTAGGGGGTCTTTTGTGGCTGTTCGAACACATTCGACCACGTGTTTTTCACTACGAAAGCAATCCGGGCGAATGTGTTTTTCACTACCTCTGGAAGTGGATGAAAGCGGACACGGTCAAAGCGTTTTAGACCCTGTTTACACCTGTATTTAGCGTCGTCCAGGTGTAAACAGGGCCTTTGATTAGGGTTGGAGATAAACTGCACAGGAAATTGGATCTCGAGTTGAGAATCCCTGGTGTATACACTAACAAAATAACATGATTTTGTCGTCCCTATTTGAAATAATTGTCTTTTTGTCATCTTTAGGTCAAAAGATGGTAGATATGCATTCTCACTATCCAGTATTTTACAATTGGAGCTGACACTACAAGTGCTATCAGCAAGTTGCTCTTCCTTCCAAACATAATGTGAATCCGACTCCAGTTGGCAGATGAAAGGAAAGAGTATCTTCCCAGTCCGGCTCTAAAACAACTTCCCATCCTTCACTCATTCTACGACATATCTCACGGCCGAAGAACAGACAAGCTCTTCATGCTGAATTGTATTGTGTGGACTGTCTTGCAGTTTTTAGCTAACTCTTTAATTGGTGAAACCGGAAAGGGAGTTGGAATTAGTTTTATTGGAATACCTATTGAATGCATGTATACATAAAAAAAAAAAAAAATCCCATCAGCACTAGCTCATTCTACCAGCTATGACAGATGCAAAACCATCAGCAGTTATCTCAAGCAAAAATCCAAAGGGATTGGGAGAAAAACAACTGTACATTAAATGCAATGTCTTAATTGTGATTTCATACAACAAGATATTAATAACGTTAGCATTTATAATAACTTTTTTTGTTTGTTATTTTTCCTGGTTTTAATTTGGGTATTTGTAACTGCAGGCATGGTTCGTCTTCTCTGGGTGACGGTGTGTTTGTTACTGCTTTGCCCCGCTTGAAGACGAACCCTTAGGGTTTGTGCCTCCGCTTCATATGCCTGTTTTTAGTTGATAAGTTTTATCACTCTACACACTCTTGCTGCAGTTAATTGTTGCACTAATTGCCTGTGTGTGTACATAAATTGGTTGATTGAGCTGTATTGGTGCTGAGAGCATGCTTACTCATTTGTGTACGTCTGGCTTGGTTTTCTTCACTTTTAAAGTCTGACCGAGAAATTAACTTTGGAATCGCAGAGTTTGCGTAATTTTAAGTGGTTAATTGTTTGTGCTTAATTCAAGAAAAAAAGAAAACTCAATTAAGTTTATTTGATAACACTACTGGTGGTTACCTTTTGAGGAGGTGAATTTGATTTTAGTTATTATTGACCCAAATCTCTACATTGCTTGTTTCCTCAAGATTACACAGTAACTGAATTTCATTGTCTTTTTACTTTAAACATTGCCTATGTCACTTCGGTTAAAGAATGTTTTGTAATGTTTAATGTGTTTTCGTTTTGTATTTTCAAAAAAGACCAACAAATAAATACAATAATAAATTAGAAGTTTTCTAGTTTTACTTTTGATGTGTTAGATAGCAATTAAAGACACTGTCTTTAGTGTCTTAAAGGTTCTGGTCATGGAAAAAGAATGATCTAGTAATCAAAAATGACTGGAGAAGACATGGAGCGTAAGATACGTGAACGTGAAATTCCAACTTTAATCACTGGATGTCGCCATTAGTCCATGTCAATTAACTTTGTTATTATTATAATAGAAAACGTTCAAGAGTCAAGACAATGTATTAAATTTCCCATTTCTCTTACAGTGGTTTATTGATTCTGTTGGTTTTGGAATCGCAGACTAACTTACTGCGCGCGAGTCAATTTACTTTGAAACATTTAAGAGCTCGCGCTGATTATGAAATTGACCGTTACAAACCAAACCGCTCGCCTCACGGTGTAAGTTACTCGACGACTATAACTTACTCGTTCGCTTTACAATTCAAAAGACTTTCTCATTAAAAAAGAAGGTAAGACATTGTTTTAAACGACAATATTAGATGGCATTCGACGAATACGTCAACTTTTCTGTCCCTTGACACTTTTAAAGCATTTAAACGACATCTCAAATTTGTTGTGAGAAGAACCAACGTTAGTAGCAGTAACGTATATTTTTGAAAAACATATCTTCTAACACAAAATTTACTGCGAAACCTAACGTTAACCTGTTTAAACATTCAGTAGCGATAACGTTACTCCTCACACCTTCAAATATTTATTTATAGCCTATATTTACATCCTAAGTTTGGCTAAATCTCTTTTCAAACCACACCGAGTACGTTAAGTTATGTTTTGTATTTTATTACTATTATTGTTTCATTTATTTTATCTGAGACTCAGAAACGCTATTTTTTGTATCTCTTTTGTGTAAAGCAATATGGATGCAGGTGATGCAAGTCAAAGAATCACTCGGTCTGCAGAAGATGCACAGGTAAAGTTAACTGAATGCTAGCTACAACTTAAAAGTCACTGTCTTTACTGCCACAATTTATGGGATTTCAGTTTAAATTAAGGCAGGGGTCCTAAATGACGCACTATGCACTTATACACTATGTAACTTATATGCACTGTGTACCGTGTAGTGTATGAATGTTATAAGGTTGTGTCATTCAACATTGAAGTCTTTCTTCAGCAGCGCTGATTCCGGAAGTAAGCTATGTTTTCCCTATGTGTTTTCCATTCTTTTTTTTTTCCCATAGGGATTTTTAAAAAGTCTTAGGTAAAGAGTTATAAGCCATGAACCAAGCCAATCAGCTACGAGGTGAATCATAACATTACAAACTTTGATTTGAAGCAAAAACTTTTTGAAAATTGGAAAAATGACAAAGGCTCAAGAGTTGTGTTACTGAGGAAAGGAACTACAATCCCATGTAGCATTGCGTACAGCATAATCTAATAATTTTTGAAGAGATATAAAACAAATGTTGATTAATATATACATATATATAATTTTTTTTTGCAAATCAGTCATATATATATAAAGAGAGAGAGATTGATTAAATTACATACTATTACATACAGACTCACTAATTTAGTGTAGCCTAATTTTCTGTACAGCATCATGGGTAATGTAGTTTTTCACCATGAATTCTGCTGTTGAATTCAATTATTTAAAAAAAATAAGCTGAAACAACGCAGGCTGATTTGCTTAAACAGAAATCAAATCCGAAATCGAGTCCGAAATCAAAACTCTCTTGAGTAGGTACTTATTTTGAATAAGTAATTACTTCATAACTGCTTAAAAGTACGTTCTATATAGTGTGAATGTGTGCAGTATGAATATAATCTGGATGTACTATATTCGCCATTTTGTCATAATCATGCGCCAGTTGCATCACTTCAGCTCCATTCATAAATCGCCTCACGGGATAGTAAAGTGTCTATCGAATGCGCACTTAAGAATCTAGCCTAAAGTAGCAGGTCATCAGGTTTTGCCTTCTTTTTTATAAGTACTCTGAATTCGGACATACTTTTGTCACATACTGTTTTTCGCCTGCTATATTACTAGGGAAGTATGCGATTTCGGATGCAGCCCAAGTCTATTCAATATGTACACTTCAGGCAGACTCATAGACCACGATGCAACACAATTGTGACGTCACAGCAGATCACGCTTAATTTACCCCCACCCCACACAACTCTATTGTATGATATTGGAGTTGACATACATTCAACTTTGTAATACTTATTATAGCTACCTTAAGCTGACTGTTTCTTTTACACAATTATAGCTGTATTGTCCAGGGCATTCCATTTAAACACATTGCAAGGGTTCTGCCAGTAGAGGGCACTCATGCAACTTAAACAATGATGTACATCCGAGTGAACGAGTTGGAGGGAAGTTAGCACGGGAAGGGCATAAGAAATGGACTTAAATGCAGTGTAAACATTAATCGCACTATTTAGACTACAAAACAGCACAGAATAGTGCATAAGTACTCAAATTGGGATGCACCTACCACCTCTGGTCAAAGGGTTTCCCTTTAAAACTCATAGTGCACAGTCTCCTCTGAACAGCTTCAGTGTTATGTGGTGTCGAGTGACTGAGTAAGACAGTGGGTTCAGACATTGTGTGACTGTGATCTGGTCACGCATGTAGGTGGCAGGTGGAAAAAAGCGTAGGAATGACATTTTGTGCTTTGGAAAATCATATGTGTGTGGTCTAAACCTCACAGATTACTGTAGGTATTCATCACAAGATCACCATAAGGTCCTTCTTCGGCTTCTTGTAGCCTATATGTAACTATGTATATGGCAGGTAGAAATCAGGGATTCAAAAAAAAAAGTTTTTAAGGAGTAGTTCATTTAAAAAAAAAACTGATGATTTATGTTTATTTATTTATTTATGTTTTTTTTTTTTTTCTTAATAATCAAAACCTATTTCTACTCAGGCATCATCAGTAATTTGTAAAGATGAAAACACTGGAGGGGATCTCCCGGACTCTTCTACCAGTACACATCTGGGTGACTGTCTAAAAGATGAAAATGCTGAAAAGAAGTTTGACGCTGAGGCATCCTCAAGAAATCTTTTCAACAACACCAATGCAGCCCCTTTCAGTGAGGCGTTTCAAAGACATATTACCCATGTACAGTGTCCCCAAAATCTATTTAGACACTTTTGGAAACTCTTAAGTTACACTTTAAAATAAATGAATGCCATTGCATTATATTATAAAATATCAAACCAAATGGCAATTCCCAAACAACAATTTGAGGCCACTGTAGGTGATTTCTTAAACATTATTGTAAAATCAAAAGTCTGCAAATGTATCCTTCTGAAGTATCCTCATGTGACTTTTGTTTTATTATTCTAAAGTCTCCGTCAACCAGAGCGGCAGTGTCCAATTTATCCCCTGCCAGCAGAGATATGAATCCTTCACTTCATGGCCTAGGTCTCCCATAATGCAGTATGCTGTCCACCCCAGGAATGGCACCTACGTTGTGTCTGACAATAAGGGCCAAGGTAAGGATGTTGTCATTTATTTAATTCATTTGGATTATACTCTCATTTTGTTATAAAAAAACATATAGACAAAACCAAGCTTTATAATGGGAGTGAATGGTATCTTAGATTTTGAAGTCCAAAAAAGCGCATCCATCCATCCATCCATCCATCCATCCATCCATCCATCCATCCATCCATCCATCCATCCATCCATCCATCCATCCATCCATCCATTCATCCATCCATCCATCATAAAAGTAATCCATACAGCTCCAGTGGATTAATAAAGGGTCAGACGCACTCTGGCCAGAGGTCCCTCCTCCGAATATAGTTTATAAAGTTCTAAATATGGATATTTTTCTTACAAAAACGCTTCACTTCAAAACACATTTATTAACCCCCTGGAGCCGTATGCATTATTTTTATGATGGATGCGCTTTTTTGAGCTTCAAATGCTCAGGGTCTATTCTCTCCCATTATAAAGCTTGGGTAAGTCTTATGAGAACATGCTCTGGTCACTTTTGGCCCCAAAATAAATTTTGCATAGTGAGAATGATACCTTTTTTTTTGGACCACTAAGATTATTATTATTTGTCTTTGACATTATTTCCATGACAATTAAGTAACGAGAACGGTTTTGCAAAAAAATCTTAGTTTTCCTTAATTTTTTTTAAAAATATACACTAAAGTTCAGAAGTTTGGAGTTTGGAGTCATATTTTCTTTATGTTTTAGAAAGAAGCCTCTTCATAAGAAACATTTTATTGAAATAAAATAATGTTTTCTATTGTAATATATTTTAAAATGTAATTTATTTCTGTAATGGCAAAGCTGATAATTCAGCAGCCGTTCCTCCAGTCTTCAGTGTCACATGATCCTTCAAAAATCATTCTAATATGCTGATTTTTTATAACAATGTAAGTGTCGCCTTTGATCAATTTAATGCGACCTTGCTGAAATCCTTTCACAACATCTTAATGCCCCAACAATTTGAATGGGTTTGTAATTCTTTCTTTTTATTTTTGGGTGAAATGTGATCCGTATATGTTCCTGGTTTCATGCAGGTTTCAGGTTTCATGCAATTCACAGCCTTCCAAATAACTTTTGTGCATAAATTCATGTCAGCACTGCTTGAAAAGCAGCCTTACCAAAACAATATAACATGACATTGTACATAATACATCTTATTTCTGTTGAAACCATAATAGAAAACAAAACTGCCTTTGCTTCTTTAGTCTGCTTTGGTTCGGTTTACTGTCTGATGTGTGAATGACGACAGAGGGGGGTGGGGGAAGGAAGGGCTGGCTCCGCTAGCCACTGCGTTACTGACATCAGGAGGCCAATGATGTCATAGTGATGTCAATGGCCCTGCCAGTGACTGCACACTTAGCTTGTGGTTTGGGCATCATTGCATGCTGACAGCAGAGAGAGACAGACTAGCTTTCAGCTCACTATATATGGCTGTGACTGGAGATGAGACAGAATCAGGTACGTTGGCTGTTTCTTGTGGTTATTATGCGCGTTTAACAATACATTTAAAGATTGCATTTCAAATACCTGGTTGTTTTTCCTCTGGATTTGGTTGGGTAATTTTAAATTTGATTTGACAACGTTCAGAGAATATGAACAGACAATCAATATTTCAAATGCCCAAACAAAACTTTGAAGTTTTGTTAGAGAAACACAGAGATGGTACTAATAAAATGATGTATGATTTTCTTGGGCATCAAATCTGTTTTCTTATTATATTCTTGCTGTGTCATCTCTCCAGCATGCAACAGGCTAAAAAATAAAAATTTCACATAAGTGATTTTATTGCTCCCTGTTGAGTCCCTCTGTTACCCTCACTTGTTTCTTTCAGCACCTCTGTCGCTCTCGCTCTCTGAAACGCATGAATGCGCTGCCCACTCACAGTGCAGCTGACGTCATCTTGTTTCCTGGAATTGAACACCAGCAGGGAAATGTAAATGCTGAACAGAAAATAAGCTGTACATTGACGTCAGTTCAGAGTCATGCTGTGAACACAAGCAGCTCCTTTTGCGAGAGCAAGACTTCTAAATTAATAATGTTTTAGACTGAGGATCAGAGACTTAAAGATATGTTGCTTATTTTGCTGTGTGTAATTTTTTTAATTGTTCATAAGCTTTGTAAATGTATTTCATTAGTTTCAGTGAAGAGAGATAAAAAAGTAAGATCTTTCAATCATGCAAGTCTCCCATGTGACCTGCTGCTTGGTGTAATACGTGACTGTGTGACCACATAGTTTGTGGCTTCTGGTGGAAATTGATTCACTCTGCTTTCAAAAGAGCAGGATGGTTGCATGTTGCACGCTGCACACATATGTTGGAGCTTTTATTGGTGTGAAATCCAGTTTATAACCTCACCACAAGTAGATCTGTGTACAGTCTAACACTGTGACATACTCAGCGGCAACATGATGTGTTTGCTGATCTCTAGTGGGTGTTAATGCAATGCCTGTGAACCTTGCAGACATTTGATTCTGTTGATCCTCAGGCCTGTTTAGTAGCATGGTGATTTTCATGGACTTATGATATCAGACTAAAGAATGAACTCTGTCGTGGAAATTCTCAATACGAATACAACCTACTTAATCTGACTTCTTCACCACGGACAATTTAAACAACTCAGTTAAACAACTCTTCAGGTTGAACGGTGGCTACTGCAGTTGAATATTCCTATTGGCAGTTGTGGCACCCTGTGATGTAAGAGGGTACCAGCTAACCCCGCCCTTGCCTACAGAGAGATGTGTCTCAGGTGCACGCCACCCTCCACTGGGCTCTGCCCACTTTTCCAGCATTTTTCAAATATTGCCAGTGGGTGGAGTCAGGCTCTGACCAGTGGTTTAGTTACCCTTTAAAGTTATGCATATAAGAATATGGAGATGTGTTTGCATTCATTCTATCTATTTTAAATTTGAGACAAGTACCATGACAAATATATAATTTCAAATCAACCACTGTTTGTTTGCTGATGGAGATTAGTACTTGCAACTCTCAACCACAATGACGTCTAAATGTCACCACTGGTATGCTTGTAGAGTTTGTCTCGATAATATGCAGCTTCTAGCTGTCATAGACATAAAGTCATTCATCTCTGCTCGACATAATTGACATGTTTGTTGCAAACTGTCAGGGGTCCCATGCACTCATCCTGGAAAACCTTGGATTTTATAATTCATGTAAGAGGAAAATTACCTAGAATAAATTTCCTGAAAAGTAATTAGTTGTTTTTGTTGTAATGTTAACTCTACTAAACCATTCATTTTCAGATGTATTTATTGTTGTATTGCATGCACAGTGCTTTTGTATAAAAACAATAACTCCCTCATTATCTTGGTTATGAAGTGGGCCCAAAAAAGCTTTAGAACACTTATTTTTGTGAAATGTTTTGTTTGAAATCTTGCATTAAAATTATAGTATATTGTTTAATATTTTGCCTTATATGCATGTGTTCATAGCGTGCCGTTAGTGTCCAAATACTCTCTGAGACCGGAATACTGATACTCTCTGAGACTCTATATAACCGGAATAGCAGTAATGCCCAGCACAGTCATAACAATAACCACAACAATGTACTGTTATTGCTTAAATATTGCTGGTGCAGGGCTAAACGATAAAGATTACCTGGGACCAATGTGAGAGAGATTTGGGTAATTTGTTGTAAATAGTTTTATTCATTTGTAAAGAAAACATACAATTTATTGATAATTATAAATTAAAAAATGAAATGGTATTTTTGTGGCCAACAAAAATATTAGCAGGGTCAATAAGTAATAAAAGTCTTTGATAAGAACTGTTCCTCTGTAAACGGATGTGTTTGTGTGTTTGCAGCCACCCCTGGAGGTATGTCTGCATATCAGATTTCCTCTCCCGCATCTGGCCTTTCCCAGGTGAATGACAGCTCATCCGGGTCTCTTCCCAGCCCTCAGCAGATGGCTGAGAACGCGTCACGCAAGAGGGAACACCGACTGATGAAAAACAGGTAATGCCCAGGCATCCTTCCTCATTCCAGGATTACCGCTGTATTCTGTAGCCTAAGAGCATGAAATCATTATATCAGCCTATTCTTTTTGCATGATATTATAAGCAGCTTGTCTGTCTTGGTGTGTTGGTTGGTCTTTCCATCAGCTCTTCCCGCATCTGAGGCCTCACAAGTTCTTCTGTTGCATCCATTGGCCTGCTTTCAGCTCATCATTTGAAAATGATGTCTCAGTGTGTGGAGCATGTGCTAAAAGCTTGTTTCATGGCAATGCTTAGAATAGAAAAACTCGGCTTGTGGAATCATTTGCATTGCACGTGAACATACAAGTACTCACAACTCAAGCTTTCCCGGTTTGGACTTAATTTGCGTTTCCATGCTTGCCACGATGATATTCTGCATTTCTGACTTGCATGAAGTGGGACCTGTAAACAAAATGTAAGATTTACTGGATTCATGCTCACAGAGCCTCTCTGTTGTTGCTTCCAGGGAAGCTGCCCGGGAATGCCGGCGGAAGAAGAAAGAATATGTCAAATGTCTCGAGAACCGAGTTGCCGTGCTCGAAAAACAAAACAAGATGCTCATTGAAGAACTCAAGGCTCTTAAAGACCTATACTGTCACAAAGCCGAATAACAGTCCATTGCAAGCCGAACACTAAAGACTATATCGTTTACAGAGCTGCCACAAATTGGCAAACAAGCTTTTAATGCGATGTTTAGCCACCGCTCGTAATATTCGATAAGATGACAGCTGCATGGTTGTGTTGTCCCGCGTGCGAAAGATGGTGACGTGTGCATGTGTGTTTGCTGGAGGCCAGAGGCTCCAGAGCCAGTCAATGTGGTGTGTTGCCCGTGTTGCTTGTGCTTTTTGCAGGACGGCGGCCAAAGAGTACAGACGCAGGCAGAAGAACTATGTGCGGAGCTTAGAGACACGCATCGCCATGCTGGAGAACCAGAAACAGAAAATCATAGAAGAGCTGGACAGTCTCAAGCAATTGTACTCTGGGAAGTCCCATTCATTTTAGTGGCACACTGCTGCTATCTGTTTGATTCGGTTCATGTTATACTGGATTATATTGTTGTCATATGTGTGTTTTATATCTTTTGTGAAAATTGAACAGTAGACCTGCTCTGCCTATGCTCATTAGGCTTTTAAAAAAAAAGTTTATATTGACAATTGGATTATATATTTCAAATGTTTCAAGGTTGAAAACTCTACTTTTAGATACATTTTTTAAATTTTAAAGGACCGCTTATACGAGTCATTCACAAATACACCAGCTCCAAAATGAATATAGCTATTGTATATACTTGCTGTAATAAATGTTTTCTGAACACATATAAATGTTACTTAGAGATGATCTGATGACTTTTTGTGTTTATTGCTGTTTATGGCATTTGAATAAAGTTCAGTCACTTTTAAAACAATGCAACTAAATAAACCAAATAGTTAAAACGGTGAAAGATTGTTTGTAACAAATATATTCTTGAATACTTCTTGGTAAGTGGCGCAGTCCTTCAGAGTTTCCATAGAGACTATCAGCAGTTTTGTCTGTTTTTCTGTCTGAAATATTTATAGTACATTAGCTTTTGTTTAAATAAATATATTGAGTTCTCAATTTGATTAATTTGTCTGTTGTTGCTTTTTTATGTTGAGAGATATTTTTGTGTTTGTAAATGTTTCACAGTAGCCTACTACCATGATTTATCCCTGTAACAATTTTTTCCCCCAATACTGAATTACTTTTAAATGCTCAAGAGTATTTCCTGCCTGAATTCACATAACTACTGCTCACGGTCTCATTAGAATTGGAGAAGTAAGACTGATTACTACTGCTTGGTTCAACTGCTATTGGCCAAAACATTGCTGAGTTCAACACCGCATTCTAACACTACTTTTACTATTTGTGCTATAAAAAGAAATAGGGGGAAATAGGAAGAGTAGTATGCGGTTCTGAATTCAGTATGCAGCAACTGGCCCCTTGTGGAGACACTCCCACTGACTGGCTGTCACAGTCCTATGGTCACAGTCGTTTCCTACTCTACCGCGCATGCGCAGTATTGCCAGCGGGGCGGCTCAACAACGGTCCCACTCCCTCAAGTACGAATCAAAACAGTCGCTTTTACATTAGGGTCTGGGGACTCAACTCGCTGTTTACTATACATTTATAACAGCCAGCCTCACATCATCGAGGAGGTTGAGACACAAGGAAAGAGAAACCAGACTAAACCAAAAACTATTAACGTTAACTCCAACTACTACTACACGAGGTAAGCTATTCAGGCTATTTTCATTTAACGTTAGCTACTTTAAATCGAGATCCTCACGCCACGGTACAGTATTGAAGTGAACGTAATTATTTCCGTAGCAACATGAGTATTACATAATAGATGATGACGTCAGTGCAACATAAATGTGTCTCTAGCTGATCCATATCTATACCGTATGTGTCAAATGCAAAAGCAAAACGGCTTTAATAGTAACTTGCATGAATTATTTAGTTTAATATTGATAGATCAGTAACTTAGCGCAGTAACCTTTTTTATTTTTGTTTTATTATCTGACACCTTTTATTTATTCATGCTCTAATTTTATTGTGAATATGTTTCTGCATAACTGTTTGGCACTTTATTTATTTTTAATTAACTTTATTTTAGTTTTTGTTATTTTAGTACATCGAGTTAATAAAGCTTTAGCTGATTAAGTAGGCTACATCACTTAATGAAAATCAGCAAATAGCTGAAATAAAATACGTTTATATATATATATATATACATATATATATATTATTTCAGTTAGCGTTTATTTTATTTCAAGTAAAAATTTTTTTTATGTTTTTGGTTTCAGTTTTAGTTTCAGTTAACTATAATAACCCTGACACATACCAGTTATTTTTTTACATGCCCAAAGCTATTTGTGAGAAGTGCCTTGGAGTTCATTTATGCTACATACCATGGTATAATATTAACCATTTAGTATAAGAAAACATTATAGTATATTGCCATCTGGTACCCTAGTTTACTGTAAAGATAAATCACTTGATGAACATCTATTAAAAGTCTTCGAAATCTATGATCTGTGGCGAGATCTGACATGAGATGACTGACTTTTCTGAAATTAAGTAAAATTTTCCATTCAAGAGCCTCAATGTTCCTCTCGCAGACACAGTGACTCCTCACACACCTCCTCTCATGCTTAAGGTTTCTGTTTAAATGACCATAGCCTACAGTTCACTCTGCTCAACTCCACATACACACACACACACACACACACACACACACACACACACACACACACACACACACACACACACACACACACACACACACACACACACACACACACACACACACACACACACACCTGATTCTGAACTATATTCACATTGTCATTCTTTAGCTACAGAACCAGTTGGATTCCAACAGAATGTGTTCTGACAAGTCAGACCATTCAAACAAACAAATAAGTAGCGTGGGAAACTAAAACTTTGCTTATTATAACTCGAGCTATATTGGCCAGTGTTTCCGTTTCATTATCCAACCCCTGTACATGTCGAGGTGCTAAAAACTAGCCTTAAAAAAATTAAGTTGGCCTAAATGATTTATGACCCTATCATACATTTTGCTGTTTGGCCTATTTAAGTAGTGATCGTAGAGGCCACATTATGTTATTGAGCACGAAGGGAAATACAGACGCCATTGGATTGTTCCTAATATGACTATTTACCAGTTTTGTGGCTTAAAGATCCTCTTTTATCACAAATGCTTTCAGTTCCCATGGCACAATCATCAAGTCAAATGGCAACTCAGTGTGTGTCCAAGGTGGAGCTGACGGTCTCCTGTGAAAACCTGCTGGACATGGATGTGGGGTCCAAATCCGACCCGCTGTGTGTCCTGCTCAATGCATCTGGAAACCAGTGGTTTGAAGTCAGTCGACGTGTTGTGCAAATTGTTCAAATGTCTATGTGAAAATGAATATTTAAAAATAGAAAGTGTTTTTGTTTCGTAGGTCAATAGAACTGAGAGGGTTAAGAACTGCCTGAACCCAAAATTTGCCAAGAAGTTTGTCGTTGATTACTACTTTGAGATCGTTCAGAAACTCAGATTTGCAGTTTATGATATTGACAATAAAACCGCCGATTTAAGTGATGACGACTTCCTGGGCGAGTTTGAGTGCTCACTGGGTCAGGTAAGACAGTTGAGTATTTAACAAAGCATCCATGTTTTAGTTGTTTTTAACATTATTAACCCTTTTTTTTTACACATCTGTACAGATTGTTTCCAGTTGCAAGCTGACGAGACCTTTGGTGCTGAAGAACAAAAAACCTGCAGGAAAGGGAACAATTACGGTGAATTTCCATGAAATTTAACATCGTTTTCACATCAACTGAAAGTTCACTTGAATATGTAAGGTTATTGCATGTGATAGATATAATTGGTGATAGACATACATAAACTATCATTAAAAAGTATGCAGGGTTGGTAAGATTGGTTGGTAAGTCTCTTCTGCTCACCAAGGCTGCATTTATTTGATCAAAGATACAGTAAAAACAGTAATATTGTGAAATGTTATTACAATTTAAAACTATGTTTTCTATTTTAATATATTTTAAAAATGTAGTGTATTCCTGTGATGCAAAGCTGAATTTTCAGCATCATTACTCCAGTCTCACATGATCCTTTACACATCATTAATATGCTGATTTTTCTGCTCAAGAAGCATTTGAAATGTTAATGTTAAAACCATGATACAGTTTTTCAGGATTCTTTGATGAATAAGAAATCAAGCTTAGCGTTAAATCTGGCACAGAGCTAAACTAAGAACAGAACCATACCGCCAGTCCAAACTGTTTGTCACTATTGATTAATTTAATGCTTACTTGATGAACAAAAGTATTAATTAAAAAAAAATTGTGCTGACCTTTTGAATGGTACTGTATGTATTTGTCCATATGATCACCATTGCCGTGTTGTAACAACAAATATTTGATCACATAGATCAGTGCAGAGGAAATCAAGGACAACAGAGTTGTGAATTTTGAGGTGGAGGCCAGAAAATTAGACAAAAAGGTAAGACGCGAGTTTGTGGATTCGCTTTGCTTTTCGCATTCGATGTCTAAATGTGGAATTTGTTGCAGGATTTCCTTGGAAAATCAGACCCGTACCTGGAATTTTACAGGCAGACGGAAACGGGCTGGCAGCTTGCTCACAGAACTGAGGTGCATTGTGTGTTGTGTGTTTGTATGTAGATGTACACAAACTTACAGGGGTCCTATTATGCTTTTTTAGTGTGTAATGTTGCTTGAGCATGAAAAATGTCTGCATAGTTACACAGCACAAATTCATTCAGAAGGGAGTTATTCTCTATATTAGTACAGTACACACTGTTTCCGAACTCCCTGAAACGCCTTGAGTTGATAGTTGTCTTGACACGTTGCAAAATATTTCTCATTTAAATAATTTTTTCCAAGGCATACTCGAATGTATACCTGTATAGAGACAGGAACTAAAGAGGATTGCGTTTCCCATACAACAACGTAACTCGCTGCTTAACTACCATAGTGCAATTCATCGTTAAAGAAATAAACTAGCTAGTCATGACTATTTCCTGAAACCGTATTGTCGCAAATTTGTCGTTCAACCACATTGGATAATGATGTCACGCACGTGGTGAATTAATAACTTCTTTTAATAAATCAGTTTGAGATATTTTTTTTTGCTAAATTACAGTGATCTAAGGACTAATTCTCATTTTTCTCCGTTATTTTGGTTTATTTCCAGATTCTTACGTACTAGAGCACGTACACACATGCACACTCTTAAAAAACGGTGCTTTAAATCTCTTGACAGACTAAAAGACATAAATAAAAATGTATGTATTCGAAATGAAATATATAGATTGTACTGAATGTCTGCTTGCTTGTTTTGTTCAAGATAAGGATTTAAGTCCATGGTTTCTGGAAACACTGACTCGTTGAACTATGCTGATTGTGACACAACTGGCAACCATAGTTGGCTAATGATGCTTTGTGGAAACACACCCCAGAGCGTTACTGACAGACTGGGAAGAGAGGTGCTGCAACAATGTCAAATATGTGAAAAAGAATGTGTTTTTGAACATTCAAGGATGATAACCTATTCTAGTAGACCATAAAAACAAATACGACTTTGAAAGAGGCATAATAGGACCCCTTTAAAGTCTCTGAATGGTTGTTGTTAATGTTTATTGTAAATGAAATGTGTTAATGATTCTCTTTCATACCAGGTGGTGAAGTATAACTTGAATCCTTGCTGGAGGCCTTTTAAAATCCCTCTACGGTCTCTTTGTGCAGGGGACATGGAGAAACCAATCAAGGTAGAGTCTGTGTTTATTGGTCCTTATGAAAAGTGTTTTATAATGTTAAAAAGGCTCCCTGTTGCTAACATGAGTGTCATATGAAATGCTGGCCTCTTAGATTAACATTCTGTAATTGTTCTGGCTTAATTGTACAGGCTATACAACTCTGGCTTTGCTTTGGCTTGTCAGACAGAGGGTTTTTTGGTGGCTTACAATCAGTGTTCATGACTTTTTGATTTTTCTTGCAAAAGCATCTTAATGGGAAACTCACTGTCAGGATACAAGAAGGTATTTTTCATCAGAATGTCTGATTCATAAATGTGTGTGTCGCTGAATAGCTGCTGTGTGTCTTTCATAGATCAGTAGAAGGGAGCTATTCTGTCAAACTGTTGTTTCCTGAATGAGGTTATTTCATGCGAACTCTTTAACTACTAAGGTCATTCTCAGGAGACAATGACATTTGTATAGGAAAATTTGAAATCCTAAAATCCTTCAATTTTCATTTGAAAGGTTAATGGTAAACTTAAAGAAATAAAACCAATGAAAGCCATGGTAATTGTGACTTTAATCTCACCATTTTTACTTTTTTATAGTCAGAATTGCAAGATATAAACTCACAATTATGTTTTTTCTTGCAATTTAAAAAAAAAAAAAAAAGTCTGAATTGCGGGGGAAACCGTGCAGTTATGAGAAAAAAGTCAGAATTACCTTTTTTTGTTTTTTTTATTCCCTGGTGGAAACAAGCTTCCATAATACCCAAATGGTTCAAAGCAGATGAAATATGAATAAAGGTGAATTAATAGGACTGAAGTGAAGTGAAGGTATGGCAACCCATACTCGTAATTTGTCCTCTGCGTTTAACCCATAACAAGTTAGTGTACACACATTAGGAGCAGTGAGTATTGAACACACACGCACTGCAAACCGTGGACACACAGTATTTAGAATCGAACCCGCAACCTTCTTCGAGTTACGACTCTCTAACCATTAGGCCACAACTGCCCCAAAGATAAAATAATGGACAGAGAGTGGAGGGACAAAGACTGTTTTTCTAGATATGTATAAGGCATTTAAAAAAAGTACAAGCATTTTTAAACAGTAAAAGCATTTTTGTATAATTTTGGTCAAATTAATTAATTTAATATAACTAATTCAAATGTAATGGTGATGAATGGGATATGCAAATTTGCTGAGAGAAAAAACAAATTAATTAAATAGAATCTATATATAAAATTATATTATTAAAATAATACTAATAATTTGAAAAAATAAGTTGTGTATAACTAATTATACTTATTTAAATATTTGCATTACACAATAAACAGTCACTGTAAATTCAAATTCAAATGATATAACTGCGTTCACGAGACTGTTAATTACTGTATTTCAGTAGTAAGTCATGGAGTACAAATGACGCAATTTCCTCAGAAAGACTCGCTGTTCTAGAAAAAGATTCAGAGAAAACACTGCTGCTAGAATGTTCTTTTAGTCCTTTTATAGTCCTTAGTCTTAAAAACCTGGAACTTTTTTCTAATCTTATGTAGACAACAGTGGAGATGGCAGGTTGCCCATCTAGAACATCTTTCATACATTTATTCACTTGCCCTGTTTACACCTGGTATTAGTTTTGGTCGATCAGATCACAAGTGGACGAGGCGGAGATATCGACTTCAAACCAAATTTGGGTCTTCGGCCGACAAAGTTGCAATCCTGTCGGGCTATCGCGTTACCCATAATGTTTACGCGTCAGGTCAGTCGGCGGAGAGTAGGTGGTATTTAGTGGCTGTTCGAACGCATTTGACCACATGACCGTTTTCACTACGAAAGCAATCCGGTCGAATACGTTTTCGACTACAGTGGTTGAAAGTGGACAAGCTCAAAATGTTTTAAACCCCATCTACACCTGTATTTAGCGTCGTCTACTTGTGATCAGATTGACCAAAACACATCTTATTAGCAGGTTTAAACAGGGTCTTCGAGCTAACCTGTTTGACGTGCTGTTTTGTTGGTGTCTAACTAGTTTTTGAATGAAGACGAGAGTGACCCATAGATCTGTGCTTATCTATGGTTCTTCATTTAGTGGGCTTTTTTGCATGACCTCTCTCAATTCCCTTCTCTTCAATTCTCCTATATCATTCACCTAAGATCACTTCATGCTGTATTTTTCAACCCCCTTTTTAGGTTGAATGTTACGATTATGACAACGATGGATCTCATGATTTGATTGGGATTTTTGAGACCACTATGAAGCGTCTTCAAGGGGCCTCCCGCAGCTCTCCGGTGGGATTATCCTCAACACACTTTCGATTTCAGTACCCGATGAATGTGTGAAGGTTTCTGAGCTAAAGCAGATGATTTGTCTCCTCCAGGCCGAGTTTGACTGTATAAACAGTAAGAAGAAACAGAAGAAGAAAAATTATAAGAATTCTGGAGTTGTGAGTGTGAAAGTTTGTCAGGTACGGTGACATATAAGCATACTCGTCTGATTTCATTTTAAACATTCCTCACGTTACATTATGCAAAACGCTTCTGGACATGGTTGTTTGCTGTCTCAGATTACCAAGGAATACACCTTTCTAGACTACATCATGGGAGGCTGCCAGATCAATTTCACTGTAAGTTTTACATTCAACTTCAATTCTACAGAAAGTCTAACTTTAGCAATTGACATCAATACAAATATATTATAAAAACAGCAATAATACTAATTAATAAATAAAATAAAAGTTATATTTAGAATATAAATAATACATTTATTTATGTATTATTTCATTACTTTATTTATTATACATGCATTCATGTTTGCGTAGAATTGTATTTGCTGACAAACCATATATTTTGTTTCCTCGAATTAAATTCCTTCATGTTGGAGCAATTTTTTTAATGTTTTAAAACCATATACCGGTAAATGTATTATGTATTATAAAAACAACATTAATAACACTAAATGACTAAAATAAAATACATTTTACACTTATTTTATTTATGATATATATAAAAAGACAAACATTTGCATAGAATTATATTTGCATGTTTTATGTCTCTATGAATTACATTCCTTCATGTTGGAGCTATATATATATATATATATAAACTACACAAAATAATACACATAAAAATACACATAAATAAATATTATGTGGTTCACATCTTCCATCTCCTCCAGGTGGGCGTGGACTTCACAGGGTCAAATGGTGACCCCAGGTTCCCTGATTCTTTACATCACATCAGTCCTCAAGGTGTGAATGAATATCTCTCAGCCATCTGGTCAGTTGGCCTTGTGGTCCAGGACTATGACAGGTACAAGGGCGCCAGTTACATTTTTTTATTCATCATACATTAAAATGAAAATAAAAAAAACAACAACATATGCCTCATGCTTTTTTTCATATCCTATAGTGACAAAATGTTTCCTGCTTTTGGATTTGGCGCCCAGATTCCTCCTACATGGCAGGTAAATGAAAGTACATCTGCTGTTCTTACTGTAAAAAACTCCCAGAAGCCTCAGTTTGGTATTGTTTTTTTTCCCTAGGTGTCGCACGAGTTTCCTCTCAACTTCAATCCTGCAAATCCATTCTGTGCAGGTATGTTACAGTAACAATATCAGTTTTCCACCTACCAAGAAAGTGATTCACATAAGAAATGGTGTGTGTAATTTGTCCCCGTAGGTGTGGAGGGAGTGGTGGAGGCCTACAGGATGTGCCTTCCTCAGGTCAAACTTTACGGCCCTACGAACTTTGCTCCTATTATTAACCACGTGGCTCGTTTCGCACAGCAGGCTTTACAGCAGAAGACGGCGTCGGTGAGCTTCAACCCAAACTCAAACATGTGATCCACTGGTTCTCTGATGTCTCTCTGACTCCGCCCCCTGTCTGTTTCAGCAATACTACGTCCTGCTGATCATCACGGATGGAGTGATCACAGACATGGATCAGACGCGTGGGGCCATAGTCGCCGCCTCACGCTTGCCCATGTCGATCATCATCGTGGGCGTAGGCAAAGCCAACTTCGATGACATGGAGATTCTGGACGGAGATGACGGACACCTGAAGTCTATCACAGGAGAACCGGCTGTGCGTGACATCGTGCAGTTTGTGCCCTTCAGAAATTTCCAGAACGTGAGTGGAAAACTGGTTTGAGGAGTTTTGTACACAAACTATTTTGGGCTGGCATTTGCTTTCGCTTTTTTTCTTTTGGGGTCAAACTCATGCAGCTTTTGGTGTTTTCTGAGGTATTCTTTTTCAGATCTACACTACCGTTCAAAGGTTTGGGGTCAGTAAAATGCTCTCATGCTCACCAAGCCTGCATTTATTTGATAAAAATTCAGTAAAACAGTATTATTGTGAAATATTATTGCAATATAAAATAACTGTTTTCTATTTGATTATATTTTAAAATGTAATTGATTCCTGTGATGCAATGCTGATTTTTCAGCATCATTACTTTAGTCTTCAGGGTCACATGATCCTTCAGAAATCATTCTAATTTTCTAATTTTTCTGCTCAAGAAAATATTATTTAGAATTTCTGAAACGGTTGTGTTTTTTTGTAACATAAATGTCTTTTGGCTACTTTTGATTAATTTTATGCATCCGTGCTGAATAAATGTGTTCATTTTTTTTTTTTTATCTTACTGGCTCCAAACTCTTTTTTATTTTGAACGGTAGTGTACATTATTGTGTTTTTGGCTGCATAGGACTTTTAAAAATTTTGAAGAAAAAAATTAAGAACTAATTGGAGTATTATTTCATCTTTAGCAGTGATACTCATTCATTTTCATATGATATAGACAGATAAATGTTTATTTCCAACATTTTATTTGCATATTCATGGTGGCCATAATTAAGGACGGGAATCACAAGGAATATATCAATTCAGGTTCTAGATCAAATCCTTGATTCAACAATCAATGATGGGTTCTTAATGATTCATGTTTGGGGAAAAATTGCAATTCAATTGCCAAGTGATTCGATAATTTCAACTAAATAAATATGAAATAGTTCTTGCAAAAGGTATGTATTTTAGAAGTAGTATAAATGCATTGTATATTTAATAACAGCAGAAACAAACAAAAGATGTGGTAACATTTCATTTATTCATTTATTTTTTTATTAAATACTACTGTATCATTTATCTAAAAGATATGAACAAGCAATCAGAACAAGCTAAAGTGTTGCACTGCATGTCTTTGATTCATTTGTCTCATAAAAGTCATCAGTTCAGGAATTAGACTGCATTCATTGGATAATGCGTGAGCGAAGACCATTAATGGAACCAACCGTCTTTCATAATTCTTTATGCCAGTAGACACTGAGCAGAGCAGAACACAACACAAACACTTATGGCATGTAATGGCTTGTAGCGTCTCACCTGTACCTTTGTGTCCATTTCATTTCAGGCCTCAAGGGAAATGCTTGCCCAATCTGTACTTGCAGAATTACCGCAACAAGTCGCATCCTACTTCAGCTATATAAACCTGCCGCCTCCCCACGAGCCAAAAAACTCATAGACATGTAGGGCTCTCTTCTTTATCTGCACCTGTCTGTCTGAATGTTTTTAATGCACACTAGCACTCCTCGAAGCATTCGGCTGTCAGGATGTTGTTTTTTTCTCAAACTCGTCTGTGTTATTGAAAGTAGCCATCATTATTGCAGGATTAGTGGTCATGGATGCCATATTTGCCCTAAAACGGCATCACAAACTGAGGCAAAGGAAGGAATGATAATGAAATGCAAGACATGAGGGTTTTCTAAAGCATTTTGAATTAATGCGGCATTTATGTCGTATCACAATTATCAAACTGTTTGTACTGCGAAGACCATTAACTGAACCAATCGTCTTTCCGCCATTCCGCAGCATAAAGTTTACGTTGTCTGCCCTGTCTTGTAACCATCTCAAACCATACTCTGCTGCTCATAGAGGAAAACACGATGACTAATGTTTTCTCCTCTCTCTCTCTCTGTAGTCTCCTAAAGAGGAGCTCGCTAAGTGTGTTCTGGCAGAGGTTCCTGGTCAGGTCGTCACCTTTTTTAACATGATGAAGCTTCTACCTCCGAACTTAAACACTCCAGCGGACGCTCCAAATGTGCCGACACAAAACTGAAGGTCCTGTTGCCAACAACTAAACATCATCATCACCATAATGTTAATCTAACTTTAGGCTTTCTTGAAGAGATTTACCACTTTTTTTCTTTTTTTTTAACAAAATCATTGTATATTTATTTACATGTTTTAATGTGCCAAATTATCTTGAAATTGTCTATTATTTTTGTTTGCAAATGTAAGTACCTTAAATACTGGAAAACCCCCGGAAAATAGTTGTATGGACAATCTTGTTAGTGTTGTTGGTGGGATAACCAAATTCAGTGGAGGCACGCAGGCATTTTAAAGTTTATTTCTAGTGTCATTCCTGCTAACTCCTTACAAAATAGTTTACAGTCAGCATTATTATGTCTTTATATTTTCATGTCATTATCATATACTTTTCTTCATATTTTTTTATATCTGTATATTATCATTTTTAATGAGTGCCTCGCAAAGCTATTTTGCCATATCTTATGCATAATGTCATATTGATCATGCCAATGTGCCTGATAATTTAAGTTGCAGTGCCTATACAATAAAATTATTTTGTTTAATGGAGAACATATGGCAGCTTACATGCCAAGTTTGACTGTTGACCAGAATGCACCTAAAGACTGAGTAACAGTGCTCAAATCTCAATCTGCATGAACAGATAAAAGTCATAGAAATACTGACATCTGGATGGATCAATGGTCCTGTCATGTGCCTGAATACATAAGTATAATAAAAATAAATATAGCTGGGAGCAGCAATTATTGGCGTTCAAGAGCCTTAAGACCATCTATGCTGTTAGGATCTAGGCCAACCAGAAATGTAGAGCTGACAGCCTGATGTCATAAAATATCCATGATGGAGAATATGTTAAAACGTACCGCATACAAAAAAGAATGAAAGGCTTGAACAATAATACTTAACACACTCTAAGCTTGCTTGGACACACACATGCACACATTTTGTTGTACATATAGATAGTTGAAATAAATGATAGGTAATTAAAGGCGTATTATGAATGCAAAAGCACCTGTGAAAAGACTATTAATAAGTAGAATTACCAGCAGATGGCAGCAGAGGAGCAATCACTGACCCACTTTAAACACTTCTGTTGGCTCACTTTCATTTGAAAATTTCTGGTGTTTATTACAAACACATTTTTCATGTTAACTCTTAAACGTGTTTAAGAGTTAATCACAATGTTTGTAGCCTACCAGTCCATTGTGCGCAATTAGTGCTGAGAGAAATATATTAGATAATCCTAATTGTATTTTAAATAAAGCAATTTTTTCATCAGATATCTTTGTGTTGGCATTGTATAGGCCATCTTTATAGTGTACATGTAAACTGTCAACTCAGCGCTGTAGAAGTGTCATGTGTCTTGCATCTGTGGGTCTGTAGCATGCCTTGTTCCACATACAGTAAATAAAACTCTGAAAAGAACCATTATTGTGTTTTTTCCAATATTATTGAGATGAAAAGGATAAAGATGACAATAAAAGATAATAATATATATTCAATATTTTATTGTTTTATGAAAAACATTGACCTATTTACAGTATATGAAGGCTCATCCACCATGACTCGGTTGAGTAATATGTCCAAAATTATATATTGTCACAAAACTTTAAACCAAAAACATAAAGTCAGTATTTACAGTTTTTTTTTAAATCATATTTATGTAGATCTGAATCCAATCACAACCAGCAGTAAAACAACAGAGATGGATGGATGGATGGATGATCGATAAAGTAATGGATGGATGGATGAATGATGAAATGGTGAATGGATGATGTGATGGATGGATGGATGAATGGTGTAATTGATGAATGGATGAATAAATAATGAAATGGTGGATGGATTGATGGATGATGGGATCGATGGATATGTAAATGTAAAATAGATGAATGATAAAATGGATGGATGGATGTAATTGACAAATGATGAAATGAACGGATGGATGAATGACGAAATGAATAGATGGATGGATGGATGGATGATGAAATGGTGGATGGATTGATAGATGTTATAGATTGATGATGGATGGATGATGGGATGGATGTAATTGACATGGATGGATAGATATATATGGACAAATGATGAACGGATGGATGGATGGATGTAACTGATAGATAGATGCAATTCATGGATGGATGGATGGATTTCTTAATCCTTTTTTTCTGCTGCTGCTTGAGCCTGCAGGAAAGAGAAATGTTATCGTTCTCTCATATCTCTAAATTATAAGTATGAAATCTAAGAATTTGTTGCTGTTTTAATCTTTAAAATTTCATGAGCTAAATCCAAACCTTTAGCAAATCCACTGTCAGACACATACTGCCTTAACTATGTGTTAATACACCATTATTACTCTGATCAGATCATCACACACCCTGAGTTTCTCCAGCAAACCTCCTTTCCCGAAGCCTCCAAAAGCACGTAACATTTTGGGAGTGGGCGGTTTTTGTCCGAACATAGCCAGTCCTTTCTTCTTGTCTCCTTCATCTTTGACAGGCGCAGTTTTACCTTTGGCCTTCATCAGTTTCCTGAACAGAGAATGAGTCATCCCTTAAAATCTGCTCTTGAAGAAAAGGTGCATATTGCATGACTGTGACCCGCTTTGACTCACCGTCCCTTCTTGGCCAGCACCTTCTGAGACTCGGGATAGTGGACCAGGATGTCATTGAGATCTTTCTTATCCAGTACGAAGAGGTTCGCGAATCCATGAGCCGCTACGTTAGCTGTCCTTCTGTTGCCTCCGTCTTTTGCTGACTGCAAGAGACTGAAAAAAATGAATTTCCGTTTCAGAGACTTGTTTTTAGACAGTCTTGCTTCATTCACTTAATCATTGTGCACTCTAGATGTCGTCTGTCCGGTACCTGATCTCCCCGAACACACAGCCTGCTTTCAATGTCACGAACACAATCGTATTGTCCGGCCCACCGATGACCTGCACCTCTCCGGCCTTAATAACGTACATTTCTCTCCCAATGTCACCCTGCATAAAGCAACGGAGGACATAGTCCCATGAAGTAAGGAATAATTGACGTCAGGCCCGGAGTCAATTCTGCTTATGCTACGGTTACCACACCTTGAAACATTGTTCAGATTATGTCGTTTTTGTCATTAAAAGTAAACGCTCGTGTGTAGGACTAATTTCTCACGCATCTAATCCCAAGCCTCCGGTGCTAATTCCAAAACGTTATTTTATAGCTAGTAACGGAGGTTTGAGCCACTGATAGCAGACTAATGCAGTTATTAAAGAGAGAAAGAGATTTTTTTTGCTATTATTGAAAGTAGGCAAGCCTAATAAATGAAACGGAAAGCCCTTTTAACAAGTAGGCTAAATCAATATTTATCTATTTGTTATATGTGCAATAATAACGAAAACTGGTGAAAATACTGCCGTAGTTGTTCATTTTCATGTTCACCTTAAATATAAAAATGTAGGCTACTGTCGGAAAATCAAAATTGTCTGTATTTTTTTTTTCTTGTTATGAATTGACCCTTCGCAGGGAGCTTGATTGACAGGCGATCTGACCAATCATACTTCGCCATCCGCCATTTTGTCCGACAAAGCAGTCAGGAGAGTTAGTAGATTAACATGGGAGGATTTGAACTTGAAAAACGGAGTGTACTGACGCCTTTCCGCGATTAAAACAACATTCCTTCTTATGTTCATTCATGTTTATTTGATGCTATAAATGAACTAGAAGGAAGAGATGATCGGTTCACGAGCAGCTTTAACTGAGGCTCTACAGCGATCTGTCAGACACATTAAAGAGCCACAAAACGGTGTTTATTGTTTAAATTTCTTTAAAAAATTTACCAAATTTGAAAGGTGAGACTTTATTTAATATCAAAAGCAACCGAAAAGTAACCTGGTCTGTCCTGTCTGTCAGCGTGTTGTCTGTCTCCTCTCTGCTCCGCGATGTATTTTTCGATTCGTGAGAACATGGTGTGGTGTGAGAGCGGCGTAGCTTGTAGGACATAGCAACAGTAACTAAGGGGGGCGGGTCTTTTGCGAATGGTCATATCCGATTTTCCGCAATCACAGTTAACTACGCAAAGTGATATGGAACTGTGATGCGGTCAAACCTGCCTGGAACTACTTTAGCCGAACGTTTCCCTGAAAATAATTGCACACCTTCAACATTCAGCATTCAACAGCCCCGTAATATAAAACAACATCAGATACAAGAACGATTATATCTGATGTTCTCACCTTCTTGCAAACAAAGTCTCCCGGCAGGTACACAATGGATTTCAGACGTAATAACATGTCCACCAGCATCTGGTTGTCACAGCCCTGGAAAAATATGTTTAAAACAGCAAAAACTAAAGATGTACCTCATCAAAATGCACCAGAATAGATGAAACTGTAGGAAGCAATCGTTTTTTCCTTCCACAAATCTTCAGTATAGAACCTCAACAGAAGAATGCAGTCATTACCTGACAATAATTTTACCTTGAAGAGGTCGATCTTCTGGAAAGTAGCGAGGTTGATATCCACAGCGATGGCTGTTCTCATCACCAGAGGCATCTGCTCCAGTAGCACAGACTCATCTGAGGAAACCAGATCCAGAATCCAGAACAATTAGCATCTATTTAGATTAATGGTAAACGTATGAACTATCAGTCCAAAACTACCTCTATTAAATGAGCTCTTCTATTAAGATGTACACTAAGCACTTACCCAGCATGCCCTGGGAATCCCAGGTGTAGTTGTACCAGGTGCGCACTCGGTTCTGCACCAGTTTTGGAATGGTGTAGGTGTTCATGTACGCCACGCAGCAGTCCATGGAAGCGCGGAAGTAGGTCTGACCCGCTGTAGCCGCTCCAATGACATCTCTCATCTGAGTTTAAACAGACTTAGATCAGTCGCGTGACGTTATTCATTTAGTTTTCAGTTCTGAAACTTACAGGATTTTCCTATAGTATATGACCTCTTAAATGTCAAAAGCTCAAGGAAAATTTGATTTCTAAGTTCATCACCCCTTTAACATTACTGGAAGAACATTTGTTCATATTTTTGAGAGACCCTTGCCAAAACATTAGGGAAGTTCCATGTTCTCACCTGTCCAATCAAGCTAGAGAAGACGAAGACTCCCGTGAAGAAGTTCACCAGCTGGAAGACGATCTCGAAGAGTGTATTGGGCTCAGGAAGACCTCCGATAGTGATCAGTGTACGGGTAGCAAAATAATAACAGCGGAGATACCTTGGCATAGAAAAATGACAAAATGATCAGTACAATGTTTTTTTAAATATATGTATTAATATTTTATTTTAAATTAATTTAATTGTATTTACCGGTAATTAGTTTTATTTGTGAATAATTATATATTATTATAATATTATATAATAATGAATAGATTATATATATGTAAATAATGAAATATATATATATATATATATATATATATATATATATAGAGAGAGAGAGAGAGAGAGAGAGAGAGAGAGAGAGAGAGAGAGAGAGAGAGAGAGAGAGAATTTAACTGAATATGTAATTTATTTTAATTTATAAATACTAATTTTGAAATAATGACAAAGGTAAAAAAAAAAAGAGGTCATACGCATTTCCTTTTCCATCATATGTCCATTTCGTGCTTCCCAGCCCCTCGTATTCTGATGCTATATAGTAAAGGCAGGAGTTGATATGGAGGCAGAAGAGCAGATATCCAGTAGTGCGTCCAACTCTGAAAAAAGGCCAGCATCACTATTATTATTATTATTCATACACACAGGTATGGGTTTGAACACATTAACCCTTGCCATTTGTTCAATACTGTTTTGGTCACTAATGAATAATGTTAAGAAGTGTGATGTTACTTTTCTTGCTCAGACTTATCATTTTCACCTGGTGGATGTTAAAATGGGGGGATTTGTCCTTATTGGATAGGAGGAGGGACCTGACCTGACTCATATCTAGATACCCGAATATCATAGAGACTTGGGACAGGATAGTAAGCAACTACATCGCAACACCCTAAAAAAACATTCAGTATTGCATATTTTCAGACATACCTCCAGATATACGCCTTAGTCATGATGCTTTCCAGACGGTCGCTGAACTCAAAAAAGGATTGATACTGAAAAGAGGGAATATGCACATTACACCGAGCTCATTACACACCACCCAGGGAGCCAGTTTCCCTGAAGAGATTCTTACTAATGGGAAATCTCTGTCATCATCATTAAGTCGTTTGGCAACATTAGCTTTTTGAGATGGTAATGCAAGTAATTCGAGGGGGAGGTAGACTACGCAATTTCAATCAGTTGGAATCAGAAACAGTTCATAGTTTTGGATTCGAAACATCCAGTTACCAAGCTGCTTATTCGACAATAGGACGGTAACTTAAAGCAAATCCTGGTGCGGAAGGTTTATTTGCAGATTTGAGGAGGAAATACAGGATTCTCAGAGCGATGAGAAAGGAACAATGCAGCTGTGCAGTGTCAGAAATGAGCTCAACCAATATCTCCAGGAATGGCAGATTTACCCCCAGCACGTTTACATCGGACACCCTTCTTCTCTACGGGGATGGATTATTTCGGGCCACTTATTAATTGGGCTGAAGAAATGAGTAAACCAATGAATGCTAGTCAAGTTTCTAAACACAAGAGCTGTACACATTGAAGCCTTGATTCTGATTCTTTATTGATGTCTAAGACACTTTATCTCTCAAAGGGGACAGTCTGCAGTGCTATCTGATTAAGGAATGAATTTTAAAGGTGGAGATTGAGAACTTACAGCTTACATTAAACTTACATTCAATGCCCTTCACCCAGACATGAAAGCCCAATTAGCTGAGAATCAAATCAAATGTCATGCACCACACTTTGGAGGCTCTTGACAGAGGGAGGTTCGGTCCATTAAACCTGGTCTAAATGTTCAACTGAATTCAAACTGTAACAGTCTTGATCACAGATACCCCATACCTTCTTCTAATGGACGGCGAGACCCTTCGCTCCCGCAGGAATAATCATAATTATCATAAGCATGAATTACTCAGCCGACGACGATGGAGGACATGCTAAATGCTTGCTGAATTTGGTTACAATTCATGAGAAATTACCTATCGACTTTACAAACCAGGGCAAAATCGCAAACAGACACTGATGGACTCCAGTTAGATGCACTGGACCCCAAACTACCAAGAGCAGGTCATAGGTCATATCATTAACAGGAGTGAGGTTTTTTGATATGTGAAATGTGTGCGTGCATCAAGTTAACCACACCTTGGCTTGCTCCACATGTTGAGCCATCTCAAATAAAGGCAACTAATAGAACTTAATGCATTATATAGACATTATATACACACACACACACATATAAATGAAGTTGAGTAACTAACCCGAACAAACCGGTTCATCCTAAAGATTGATGTAAATCCAAAGTGGAAACACAGCAAGTCAAATGGTATGATGCTTATCAGGTCTGTCTGTTGAGAGAAAATAAAATAATTGTATATAGGCTAATAATGAATATATAATACAAAAAAATTATAGATATTATTTTTTACACACCTGAAATCTGGCAGATTCTCTGTAGTTCTGTTTCGTCATTATTCTGTCTTTCTGAGGAAATAAATGTGTCGTTTTTTTTAGTTGAAATCCTAGTGTCACAATCTGAAAGGTGTAAGCGTCGACAAAAAGACTTACTATGATGTCTCCTGCTTTCACAAACTGTAAGCGTGTCTGAAACATGGTGATGTCTATGATGTTCACCAGGTCTGCCAGGACATCGAAAAAGATCCAGAAGGGGATCGTCGCAGGCGTGTGGTACGGGAAACACAAACGTGCCGTGGCGAGCCAAACATTATAGTTAAAAGCGATTGTGACCACACTTAGCCATTTAATATACCGCCGATCTGATGAGAGAAAATCAGGAAGAACAAACATGTTTAGCCCAATATTCTATACTCTAAAAGCCATCTTCAGTTAGCGTCCTACCTGTGAAAGGATCGATGGTTGTCCCCAAATATGAGTCCATCTTGTCTTCTAAAGGTTTGAGAAGTGTATCTATGCATGTGCATTTGATTTTAGGGCAGATAGCTTCGGCCTCCTCCTGATCGGCCTTCTCCTTCTCGGCTTTCAGCTTTTCCTCTTTCTCCTTCTTTTCTTTCTCCTCTTTTTCTTTCTTTGCAACTGCTCTCTTAGCATCATCCTCCTTTTTCTTCTGCTCAGCCTCTTCTCGTTTTATTCTCTCCGCCTCCTGCTTTCTGTTCCAGTCTTCCTTTCGATAAACCGGTGCTGGAAATCAACAGCAGACTAGAGTTCAGAAACACGGATTCCTTTCTGGAAAATCCAGCTAAAACCAGATCGTTTGCTGGACAAAACTGGTCATTTATGGTCATTAGAGAGTCCAAGCTGGTCTAGATGGTTGATCAGAAGGACTAGCAGCTGGTTTTGACTTGGTTGACAATTTTGTTTCAAAAACCACCTTGACCACTTTAACACTTTAATAAATGACGCAGGATTCAGAGAGACTCTGTACTCACTGACGGGTGGGCTGCGCTCTGGGGACGAGGCATAGGGGTCAACAACTTTCTCCTTAAAAAGCTCCGTCCTCTCCCGAAGTTTCTTCACAATTTCTCGCAGCTGGTCGTCAGAGAATCTGTTGATGACGATGGGTGGAGAAGGTGGTGGTGCTCCTTCCTCACTATGTGAAAAAAGAGAGGAATGTAGGCTTAAATAAATAAAAATCCATACTTGTAGTAGTGGTAATGGTGGTGGTAGTTTTAGTAGACAAAGTCGCGAGGATATAGGTTTCCTGTTATAAATCTGAAGAGGAAACGAAAATTTGATTAATCAAGAATATTCTAGTCAAGTCAAATGTGTTGTTTTGTATAGGGCAATACACCGTTTCAAAGCAGCTTTACAGAAAATCATGATGTTGATGTTTATTTTAGTGCTTAATGTTATTATTTCAAAAGAGAGGAAACTCAACAAAGCTTTGCAGATTTCACACAGCCAACAACAAATCTATTCTGAGCGGTTCCTCCTCTCACAGCCTCAGTCCGACTCCTCAGACAAACATTAGCAGCTGAACTTAGACGACACCTCATACATTCACTATATACTCAGGAATAGACAGTGTACACCTGTTCCTCGTCTATTTATATTCATTTTAATCAATGCAACTCCTTTGCATTTGTGTCAAATCATGGGCTTAAATAGCTACACGAATATTGAGTAAGGATGAAGACTGTCCTCCTGAAACACACACAATTGCACGTTTAATTCTGAAGATATGCCAGTTCTGGTTGTTCTTGATGAGCTCATGCTGTCCTGTTTATTGCAGTTAGCTCAAATGGGCCCATGTGGTAAATGTAGTCTTACTCAAGACATTAGTATCCTCACATACAGCACTGTGACTGGGAAATGGTGACTGCTTAGAATAGCTATGTACCGACACAAAGAACAATATAACGGTATAAAACAGAAACTCCTGTTTGCACGTGAGGCCGTTCCCATGATCTTCTTAAGTCACAAATACAGCAGATCCCCTAATCTCCTTTCAGCTACTTTTGGAGTCACACGCCGCACATCATTGAGATGCCACACATCCATACAAGCCAACAATGACATGATAAAGGGGCAAAAGTCACATATTTTAATTGACCCATTCAAATTTTCTAAAATATAAAAAGCCACAATATATTTAAACATTGCATGGCAAAAAACACAAAAAAGTCGCTGTTTGGATTTAAATAGTAAATAAGAGTCTATGATTGGATCATTATTGAAGTTATTATTATGTTTCTGTATGTCATCTATTCGATTTCCATCAAATTTTTGGTCGTGATCTTGTACTGACACTGCAAAGAGTCCAGCACTATGTGAAGTCTCCTCCAGCACATCCCAAAGACTTTCAATGATTTTAAGGTCTGGACTCAGAGGTTCAATTCATGTGTGAAAATGATCCTTCATGCTCCCTCCCAACCATTCTTTCACAATTTAATCCTGATGAATATTGACGTTGTCATCCTCTAATATGGCCATGATGGTAGTTTAAGAAATGAAAAGCTACACACCATCAATTAGAGTTAGAAGAACGATTGCCAAACATTAGGGCTGTAAACGATTTTCGCGATAAATCGAATCCAAAATAAAAGTTTGTGTTTACATAATATATGTGTGTGTATTGTGTATAATTATTTTGTATATATAAATACACACACATGCATGTATATATTTAAGAAAAATGTGTTATTTATATATAAAATAGTTCTATTTATGTATAATATAAATACACACACACATATTATGTAAACACAAACTTTTATTTTGGATTCGATTAATCGCGATTAATCGTTTACAGCCCTAACAAACATATAGCATGATAGAAACATAATAATCACTGCAATAATGATACAATCATAGACAATGGAGGTTGACGTCCGCACCTGGCGGCCATCTTGTCACAGTCAGCTCGCTCACTCGTAACATTATGTTTTAATGGTGCATGTACTTTTTAAATAACCATAACTTGCTAAATTTTCTACCGATTTTCAAACGGGTTGGTTTGTTATAAACATCAGAGATGCAGTTATGGCACTGCATACTTATGAATAATTATAATATTATATATTTCAACATGTTCAAACATCCAGAATTATAGCCACGTTAATAACATTTGTAAGAAACCAAACCGTTTGTAAATCCGTCAAGATTTCAGCGAGATAAGAGTATTTGTGTTCGTGCAGATCACTACTTTACACCAGGTACCACAGAGCCCGCCAGAAAGCTTGCCTGTGACAAGATGGCCACCGGGTGATGACGTTAGAGACTCCGCCGTAAGAAATCTAGCCTTTATTATGTGCATCTATGTTCTAAACTCTCACCCCTCTGCAGCTTCTGCTCCAGGATTGGCTGGATCTGCTGATTTGGCCTCTGGTTTAGGGGGCTCTGGAGCAGGAGCCGGAGCCGGAGCTGGAGCTGGAGCCGGAGCCGGAGCCGGAGCCGCAGCCGGTTCTTAAAAAGTACAAAGCTGAGTTAGATGTTTTGAGATACTATATATTTGATATTCCTAATGTTGAATATCTGCTAATTTCTGGATTTGCACATAAAGATAAAAAACCTGTGATTATTAGCAGTATATGTGCATGTGTTTGCTCATTCATTGCCACTTAACATGTTAAGACTCATTCATAGTTTTGTGTTCAGGGGTTAAGCCTCAGCTTTTCCTGATATGCTAGTTAATTAATTAAGTATTCTAATACTTTTTTTATGATACATTATGCATTTTCATTCAAACATTGGCGGTTCAAGATTATACCTATAAAACAGTCACTCTTAAACAGAAATGTACACAGTGAATTGTAGTTTCCCTTAACGGAACATCATGAAGACTCACCAGCAGGCTTTTCCTCCTCCTTTTTCTCATCTTTTTTTTCTTCATCTTTCTTTGCATCTGACTTTTCCTCCTGTAAACACCAGAGAAAGATTTCTTTCTTTTTTTCCTCACAACTCCTTTCCAGTTTCCAGCAATGGCATTTGAACTAACGGCATCAGAGGTATTGAGACTCCAGTGGCCTTATGTTGACCTACAGTAGCGGTTTTATTTATTAATATATGACAATAGCTGACAAATAATACATATAAGTAAATGTCCATTAGTTACTTTTTTCAAGATTTTAGATTTTAAAAAATTCCACCATTTTTTATTATATTTGATCTTTTTCACATATTAGTCTTTTGGTATGGCAAATAATTAATTTATATAAAGTATATATTTTTTTACTAATTATTGTGAGGTCACAAACACTAGATGCATTAAAAAATAATAGAAAATAATGAAAGGATATCTGAGTCCACTGTATAATTTACCTCGTAATCTCCCATCAACTGAGGTCATAAATAAATAAATATATTTTAGTATATGGCATTCAAATAATGAACCCGAGACTACATGCGTTTATGCTCTAAATATTTTTGATTTGTCTCTTAGACTAGTTGGCTATCCGTTTGATCCCTACAAAGTTTCCCACGGTTGTGTAAAAATGAAACACAGAACTGTCCAGACAACATCACTAATTCACAAGAAGCACCAGCGACGATTTCCTTTTTAACGTGTAATTATGTCACAATCTCCAAAAGATTACATGCTTTTTTACAGATCCTACCATTCACATAAAAGTCAAAAACATTATTAATGAGTAAAAATTAGCTATTTAAATCCACATAGCGTATTCATATCACATTTAGCAAAATGTCTATTTCTTTATTTTATTTAAAGAAATGAGAATTGATTTGTGTGTGAAGGATGATGTTGGTGTTGTGTTAAAGCCAGCTGGTCATACCTTTGTCGGAGCAGCAGATGCTGGGGTTGAAGCCGGCGCCGGCGCAGGTGTCGGTGGTCCTGGGATCTGAGCTGCTGCTGCCACAGTACTGGGCCAAAAAATCTTTTTCAACGTGCTAAACATGGCTGCACTGCACGCAATCCCATTCAGATGTATCCCTCGCCTCCTTATCCAACTGTCGCTGATATGTGAACTCCGACCTGCTTCAATTAATTCTTAGAGCCCTATTAATTCCTTCTTAGGAACAGCCCATTTCCCATGGTTCACCACAGTTGGACTGACCTATCACGGGCCTTCTCACTTGCAGTCAACCAGTCACAATCCTTCTCTTAAAACTACACCGCAGAGGGTGTTGCGAAGGGCCACCTCTTTTTGTAAAGTCAAGAAAATATGCAATGATTTCTGATTGATATGTAAGATATTTGCTGTTTTCAGTGTGCTAGACAGGACTTTAATAGTGAGGTCGGGCAAGCTATTCTGGAGCTGTGAGTTATTCCTGCTCTGTTTGTACTGTATATTTGCTCTGGGTCCACATTTAGAATGGCCACTTAGTTAATTAAAACTCTCAATGTCCCTGCCAGACTAAAGAGATTAACTGTGAGATCTCACGGCAGACTCAATCAACTACCAATCCTTGGCATATGTGAACTACGTGAACTCTCAAGTATAAATACTTTATATATTATATTATACGTAGTGTTATTACATTTTTGTGCATTGACAAACTCAATATGATTCAGAAATGAGGTCCAATGTACTATGGAATTACAAAATCATTTTTATTTAGGTTTCAGTACAAAATAGATCTACAAACACTGTTTTGGAAGGATGGTTGCAATCTTAATGTGTGTATCGCTATTAATACAACTCACTGATTGGCAAGTACTGCAGTTGGCAGGGAAAGGAGCTCATTTTCAAAACTTTTAGATACATATAAAGATATTTCTTTTGTAAATACATGACAGTAGATGATTTCAAAATGAACTAAATCCTCAAAGATAAATACTTCATGAATTTCATGTGATTATTGACGTTCTGATGAAGCTGCACTCTAGAAAAAATAAAAATAAAGAAACCAAAATGTACTCTTGCTGAGCTGTCATTTTGTATCATATTGTATTTTACATCCAAACGTTCAGTTTTATTCAGTATACACTACCACTCAAAAGTTTGGGGTCAGTGAGATGTTTTCGGAAAATAATCTACAATCTACAAATAAACAGTAATATATTATTACATTTTAAAATAACTTTTTTTTATTTCTTATTTTAATAATAAAAATATGTATGTGATGCAAAGCTGTATTTTCAACATCATTGCTCCAGTCTTCAGTGTCACATGATCCTTCAGAAATCATTCTAATATGCTGATTTGCTGCTTAAGAAACATTTATTATTATTATCAGTGTTGTGCAGCTTAATATTTCTGTTAAAAACGTTTTTCTCAAAATTATTTTGATGAATAGTAAGCAGCAAAATAACAGCATTTATTTGAAATATAAATCTTTTGTAACATTATAAATGTCTTTCCTATCACTTTTGATCAGTTTAATGAAACATCTTACTGACCCCAAACTTTATACTTAATATATATCGGAGAATTTCTTACCTTAAGTCTGTCCAAAAAGCCTTTTTTGCTGAACGCTCCTCCTCCAAAGGCACGCAAAAATTTTGGAGTGGGAGGTTTTTGTCCGAACATAGTCAGTCCTTTTTTCTTTTCCTCGTCGGCTTTAGCAGCAGGAGGTGGACCCTTGGCTTTCAGCAGTTTCCTGTGAAGAGTGTAAACTGGTATTTAAGATTTCACTGTTGGTAGTACATTTTAGTCATTCGGAGTCAAGACCAGACCCCTCTCTAGACTCACCTACTGTAGATTATAACACCAATATATCTATAGAGATATTTGAGATCAGGATTCTTGAGATTGAGACTAGGTGTACTTTTAAATGAATCAATCAAACCATTTCAGTAAGTACGGTGTGTTCTCATTTACTGGTGGTCTTTAAAATTTCACAGGCAAATCCCAGTCAGAAATCCACACGATCGTAAGTTTTGTGTCAAAAGTTGCCCATGCAGATTTGACTTATGTTCAAGTTCTGACCAACAGAAAGCAGAAAGAAACTTCTGTCTGAGCTGTGCTTTATACATCTCTACTGTATGTTATTGACAATGGACCAATTTTGCACGCAAAATTTCACTCATATTCCGCTGCTGTGACCGCATCTTAAAACTGAGGTGGGTGACATGTTGTATTCATAGACAAAGTGATAAACACAGTATTTAATTCAATATTTATTCTGTTAGAAGACATCAAATGTGCACATGGGGCTTTTAAGTGATGATTCATATAATTCAGTAAATTGGTTCATTAAAAACGATCCATCTGAGCAAATCAATTCGCTAAAATGAGTCAGTATTCTTAATCAGTATTTTGTTATCCAGTAAAAAGCTATTTTTTCTTACCCTATTGGCAAGTAGATTTTTCTTGTTTTAAGCTAAAATCTAACACAATTAAGTGAGGTCTTAATGTCTTGTAGAATCGTATTTACCTGGTTTTGAAAATAATATTTTAAAAGTATATCTATCTTGTTTTAAGGATATTTAGACAAAAAAAATTCTGATTCTCTCAGCTCATGTAGGTGCATCTGCATCTACATGACCTTCTGCTTGAAAGAATAATGTGACATAACTCACCGTCCTTTCCTGGCCAGCACTTTCTGAGACTCGGGATAGTGAATCAAGATGTCATTGAGATCTTTCTTGTCCAGTACAAAGAGGTTGGCGAATCCATGAGCCGCTACGTTAGCAGTTCTCCTGTTTCCACCATTGGCTGAAGACTGTAGCAGACTGGGGATGATTATAAATACATGATAGTTCATATGTCACACTCATGACGTGTAGCTGTAAAAGCAGATTCTCATTTTAATACGTCACCTGATCTCCCCGAACACACAGCCTGCCTTTAGAGTCACGAACACGATCGTATTGTCCGGCCCACCGATGACCTGCACCTCTCCGGCCTTAATAATGTACATTTCCTTTCCAATGTCACCCTGTGGAGAACCAGGTATGTGAGGACTTGATGTTTTTGGTGTCTATGCATAAATAAAGGGCAATATAACTCACCTTCTTGCACACAAAGTCTCCAGGCAAGTACACAATGGACTTCAGCCTCAATAACATGTCCACCAGCATCTGGTTGTCACAGCCCTGTATGAAAAAACTGCAGAAACATCAACCAACTGACCATGAGCAGCAGATCACTGTCCGATTCCTTACTTAAATCAAGCCCACCTTGAAAAGGTCGATCTTTTGGAAAGTAGTGAGGTTGATATCCACAGCGATGGCTGTTCTCATCACCAGGGGCATCTGCTCCAGTAGCACAGACTCATCTGAGGAAAAAAAAAAACCTTAATCAGAAGGACCCCGCTGTCATTGCTACTCATTTTAAATGTAAACTAAGATTTTACCCAGCATGCCCTGGGAGTCCCAGGTGTAGTTGTACCAGGTGCGCACTCTGGATTGAACCAGTCTGGGGATGCGGTTTGTCACCATGTACGCCACACAAGAATCCATAGATGCACGGAAGTAGGTCTGGCCGGCAGTAGCTGCTCCAATGACATCTCTCATCTGGAACATCAAAGATTAAAGGGATAGTTCACCCGAAAACGACTCAACCTCAAGATGTTCCAAACCTGTATGAATTTCTTTCTTCTGCTGAACACAAAAGAAGATATTTTGAAGAATATGGGTAAGCAAACAGTTGATGGAACCCATTGACTTCCGTAGTATGGGGGAAAAAAATACTATGGAAGTCAATGGGGCCCATCAACTGTTTGGTCACCCATATTCTTCAAAATATATTATTTTGTGTTCAGCAGCTGAAAGAAACTCATACAGGTTTAAAACAACTTAAGGTTGAGGAATTGATGACAGAATTTTCCTTTTTGGGTGAACTATCCCTTTAGCGTCTATACATCTGATAGGGATGCACCAATATTAACATTTTGACTGATACTGATAAACCGATAAATAAATTTCATGTTATGGTCGATAAATGATGAAAGACCTATATTAATATGATACACTATTTTGTCAAATGAAATAAAAAAATACAATACTAAAAACTAAAATCAATCGTCTGAAATGCTACAAATGAATTTAGGCATCACAACATATAATGTACAGCATGAAAAATGGATATTAATTTTGGCATTTACTTAAGATTACATTTAACAATGTTATACAATTAATAGTGTAGTGTTTTTTTATTAATAGTAAAAAAAAAAAGGTAAATTTAGGATTCATGGTGACTTTAAATAGAATATTGCAGTATTTTATATCGTTGCGTATCATTATTTTTTGTTTAAATCAATGTGCCCCCGTAATCTTTAATTAAAATAACCTCCCCTCCCTCTTTTAACGACTTCTCTTCTCTGATGACATGTTTACTGACGTGAGGGCGGGGCAAACTGTCACTCACAGACAACAATCCAATCAGTTCCTGATGTCCAGTCCTGCCCTACATTTTTTCTTGTTCGAAAAACCATTTCACTCGGATATAGTCATAATAGCAAAGAAAAGACTGTCACAACATATAGTCATTTCATGCCAATAAAAATAGTGTAAATGAGCATACACAACTAAATATCCAATATCGGCTGATATATAAATAAACAAATAAATAAAAATATCTCAATATTGTGTGCATCCCTAACATCTGGTAAAGATGTGGCACTATACCTAAGCCTATACTAAGCCAACAGGAACACCATAACAATAAATCAACACGGTTACTGACGGAAGAACAGGTAGAGCTGAATACTATGATATGATTGGCTGCCTGGGATTAGGGGGAGGAGCTCATGATGTTTACATCATCATGTACCTGTCCAATCAAACTTGAGAAGACAAAGACACCAACGAAAAAGTTTATTAACTGAAAGGAAATCTCAAAGACTGTGTGAGGCTCAGGCAAGCCACCAATGTTGATCAGAGTCCGCACAGCAAAATAATAACTGCGCAAGTACCTGTGAAAGAGAAAAAGAGAGATCAAGTTAGTGGCTTCTAAAACTCATCTTGCATTCGTATCTGAATCCGTATTAGAGATTCAAACGTAATACAACAACGCCAAAACAGCAGACATCAAACACTGAGCAGAGCCAAGGCCAAGCAAGAAAGCCAAGCGAGGGGGGGGCTCAAAACTGAGCAAAAACAAAACAAAAAAAAACGACGAAGCACTTCAGGAGCATAAGCTTTACAGACAAAAGCTTTGGAGACAAAATGTCTACCTGGCCAAGAATGATGGACAAAAATAGGGCACCCAAAAAATAGTTGGTCATCTGAAAGATCTGACCGAACATGGTCTCAGGGAAAGGAAGTTCTGCGATCATCAGGAGGGATTTCTCCGCATAGAAGAAACAGCTCAGGTAGCTACGAGAATATGAAAAACCCCCAAAACCTGCAATTACTGCAAACTACATTTAGCAATTTATAGCTTAAACTTGAACTGTGAATGGAAGAAAAAGAAAAAAAAATAACATTAAATTGTCATTTCAAGCTCATTTAAAGGTAATGCATGTTTTTTTTTTACCTTAAATACTTTCGTCTATCCCAGTTTAATATGCTGAGACTATAAATAAGCAACTCATAGGTTGATTTGTAGAACACATATTCTAATACAGCAACACTGGCTCAGCCAATGGCATGGGTTTAGGGGCGGAGCTTTTGTTTGTTCAACGAATGACAGATGGGGAGAGTGTTTGGGAAAACCTCTTTATTTTTGCCTTTCTGTTTGGAGCTGCCAGTTGGTTACACACTTTACCTTTAAAAAAAATAGATACATCTGCATATTCTGACTGAATCAGAAGGGTATATGGAATTACATACGCGCTGCCCTGTCCACTGTAGACCCATTTGGTCGTGCCGATCCCCTGGTAGTCAGATGCCACATAGTAAAGACAAGCGTTGAGGTGGAGAATGAACATCAGGTATCCAATCGTGCGAATTACTCTTAAAAAGAGCATAGGATAAATGTGGTTACAATGATTTATTGAATTAAGAATATCTTTTAAATTACACTTCAATTTCTGAATTTAAATTGAGAGAGCAAACAGGATTTAGAATTTGAGTAGGTAGAATTATAATGGAAACAATTAAACAGAGATGTATTTGTTACATTTACAAATGTAATGTTTTTGTACCATGGTGAAATACTATACAATGCTATAATTTTTCTCAAAATCTTCAAAAGGAGCAAAACAACATTCCAATTTTTTATGAAATGTAGCCATTTTAAATTATAATTTTTTTCCCTATCCTTGTTAGAGCAAGATCAACTCTTAACTAGTAAAGACGTGGTTACGCACCTCCAGATGTACGCTTTGGTCATTATACCTTCAAGACGGTCACTGAACTCAAAAAAAGATTCAGACTTGAGGAGAAAATGTAAACGAAACAAGGTTAGTGCATATTCAAAAATATAATCAGTTCATGAATAATTAGGCATCTCACAGCCAATAACGGCTGCAGTGTTCATTACCTTCATCAAACGATTGATCCTGAAGACGGACTTGTATCCAAACAGGAAACATGACAGGTCCGAAGGCAGGACGGATATTAGATCATTCTGAAACGACAGGAAATAATAAATAAACACTTCATGGCTTTTTACTGGGAGATAAAATTCTATTTTAAAGATGAACGTCAACTAAGATATCTGCAATACCTGAAATCTTGCCGATTCCCGATATTTCTTTTTAATCACAACTCTGTCATACTGAAAGAAAATTATGAAAAAAAAAAAAAGTTAGTGCACTTACAATAGAAGTCTATGGGGCAAGACATATATAACATAACATAATTAGATTATTTTCCAGAAAAGACTGCAAACATAACATGAAACTATCAATAAAGTGTGTTAAAAATAAATGTTAGCTTACAATAATGTCTCCTCCCCTACAAAACTGCAGTCGAGGCTGGAAAACGATCATGTCAATGACATAGATGATGTCAGCAATGATGTCCAAGGTGAACCACAGTGGAATGACCTCCGGGTCATGATATGGGAAGGCCATACGGACTGGTATGAACCACAGGTTATAGTTAAAGGCAATGGTCACCACGCTCAGCCAAGCGATATACCTGCGGTCTAATGGAAATCACAAAAACATTTTTTTAATCTGTCCACGTTGATTTGGAAAAATGTAGGCTGAGTTTGACAATTAGAAATAGTCACAATACTTTGGTCTTAATTTTGGGCAAACATAATTTGTATTCTTATTCAAAAGATGGCATATTTGTGAGGAGTAACCTGTGAAAGGATCGATGGAGACGCCCAGTCTTTTGTCCACTCTGTCCTCGATGGGCTTCAGAAGGAAATCTGCAAAGGTGCATTTCATTTTTGGGCAGATGGACTTGTCCTCTTTGGCTGCCTCCTCTTTCTTCTGGTCATCCTTTTTCTCCTCCTTTTTTTCTTCTTTCTTTTCCACAAGCTTCTCTTCTTTCTCTTTCTTCTTCCTTTCCTCCTCCTCTTTCTTTTTCTTCTCCTCCTCCTCTTTCTTTTTCTTCTCCTCCTCCTCTTTTCTTTTCTTGTCCTCCTCTTCTTTTCGTTTCCTCTCCTCCTCTTTCTTCAGGTAGTCGTCTTTTCTCAGGACGGGTGCTAGAACAAGCACAAAATAACTGGTGTGTTATTACTTATTGGTGAATCTCATGTCATGGATTTCTTCCATATCGCCACACTATGTGGCAATATGTAACATTTACTGTACGTACGTATCATTCAACTGTAGTAGTCATTAATTGGAGAGGCATAGGATTTGATTTGTACTCACTGACAGGTGGGCTGCGCTCTGGGGAGGATGCATAGGGGTCAATGACCTTTTCTTTAAACTGTTCAGTCCTTTGGCGGTACCGCTGAACAATCTCGATGAGTTGAGCATCAAAATGCTCACTTATCACAATGGGCCGGGATTCGGGGGGAGGGGCCACCTCACTATAACAATCACCAGAGAATGACAAGAGGGTGAAATCAATGTATTAAAATATAATAACACATATAAATAAATAAATATAAAATATAATAAATAACTGCTACTTTTACATATCAAAATTACATCTGAAATTGTCACACTAAAGAAAAACATTATTTAAAAAATCTTAATAATTAAAAAGAAAAAAGAAAAGGGGGGGAAATAAGCTTATTTTAAAGAAAATAATTCAGATTTGTCCCTCAGTGAAAAGCAGAATCATGTTTATGGTAACGTTAGAACTTACAATGGAAGTCTATGGGGCAGGGTAAGTTAGTTATTTTGGGAATTTTAAAAGTAGAAATTTAAATGTTTTTTTTTAATAGTGTTTATATTAATTCCTCAATGCAAAAATAAGTGTTATCTATGCTGTGTAGCGAACTTGCGATAAGACTACCTTTCTAAGCGAATGAACTTCCGGTTGATTTTCCTCTATGTAAAGTAAACCATAGACAGTAACGTTATATGATGTAAACAGGACGCGTATCATGACAGTAATTGTAATGACAGATTTAAAACTGAAGTAAGTAAAATTATCATTCTAGTTTCATTTTACCACTTATAATGCACACATTTTTGTAAACCGTGTATGAATTAATTCTTCATTACAAAAATGTGTTGTTTGAGCTGTGAACTTGAAGCCGTCTAAATGCTTTTAATTACATATTTTTACGTTGACTCATAAGCTTCCATTGGATCCGTATAAACACGACTTTTGTTTCTTCATACAAACTAAGTTGAAATAGACTGTGAGATTACCTGAGCTGAAAGGCAGCATATGTAGGTCTACTGAACACTGACTGAACAACGTGATGTTTACAGGAGCTGCAAGTGTTGATCCGCATTTCACTTGTACATACTGACCTCTACTGGGCATGAAGGAGCATTACAACATGGGGGGTTGAAGAGCCAGTGTCTCTTATTATACGTGTCATTATATATAATGTATATATATATGCCACGTATAATAAGAGACACTGGCTCTTTAATATATATATGCATTTAAATTATTTAAAATCAGTCAAATTTTAATTCAGTTCCAGTGAATGTGAATATATTTTGAGGATCATATCCATCATAAAACCACTGTGGCATTGCCATTTTCCCATTTTGGTGTCGGCATTATTTTTGTTCTCTAAACTAAAGTAGCTCGAGAGATCTTCTTATATCAAACACACTGTAAATCTTTTAATCTCCTCTCAGCTCATGGTCTCATAATCTTCCAGGTCTCTGTTGGACAGTCTTGGATCTAATGTAGTGTTTGCACTGGCAACTTACTCTCATGCTGTTGTGTCACTTACTGTGAGTCCTTTTCAAAACAATGAGAGTCTAGTTAATTAGCCTTTATTAATTAAAGCTTATCAATCAATCACACTCACGACATCAAGAGTGTCTCTTGGCGATTGCATAGCATAAACAATGATTTGTGAATGAAATCAAAATCTACACTATTTACTCTTTTGCCGTTATATTAAAAACCTTTTGACTAAACTGTTACAGGATTTATCAGATAAAATGTTTCTATTTATCTTACCCTTCAGCAGGTGGCTGGCCGTCGGCTGGGTCTGCAGGTTTGGGGGCAGGTTCTTCTGCTGGGGCCGTCGGTTCTGGAGCTGGGGCTGTCGGTTTTGCAGCTGGTTCTGACCCTGCGTCCGGTGCTGGACCTGGACCTGGAGCTGGACCTGGAGCTGGGCCTATAAGGTATTAAGAAGCTGCATGATTCCCGACTGGAGGAAGACTCGGGGCACAGGTGGAGGAATAACACCTGAAGCTGCTCACTGACTGTCATATATGCAACTGAAGCCATTACAAACATTACTGCTAAGCAACCTGTGACAGACTGTAAGAATGATTTCAAATGCCTCTCATCTGGAACACATCTTCTGCAGGTGCTCAAGCAATGAATGATGAGATAATTTAGAGGATAATTACAATGATAACAGACGACTTACCAGGGCCTTCATCATCTTTCTTGTCTTCATTTTCCTTGTCTGCAGGTTTTTCTTCCTGCTGGGTGCAGAGATTGATCATTATCCCAGAGCGGTTTTGCAGTTATGAAAACATTCTTATAAATGGCATATGATGGCTTCCATTATTTTAAATTACTCGAGCACCTTAAGCTATAACTTTTACATTTTTAAATGATGTTAGAACAGTGTTGGTATTTTAATTTACATGGTGTTTGACATAATAGTAAAGCACCACCAAACATGTTTATAAAGTTAAGCAAAGTATATAAAAATATACAATGATTGTAATAGGCTATTTTAAAATTGTTACATATATAATCATATTTCATAATAAAATGATTTAAAAACACATTTATACATATTTATGTAAATATATATGACAAACAATCTTTCTATTTTTTTTATATTAAACATTTATATACATTACACATTATATGCAATATAATATAAAAAATATACAATAGCCTACTTGTAAATTATACATGTATAGACTATATATATGTGCGTGTGTGCGTGTGTGTGTGTGTGTGTGTGTGTGTGTGTGTGTGTGTGTGTGTGTGTGTAGCACATGTGTAAAGTATGTTTTCTGAAGCATTTAATATATTAAGTATTATATATACACATATATATATATGCATTTAAAAATGTAATAAATAAGCAGCAAAATTTTCTACATTTTTACTACATACTACATTTTTATGATGTTAGCAAGTTGATTATTACATATGCTTGAGATAAAAAGTACCAAAATGTTCATAAAGTAAATTATGGGCCACTTGTACTTACCTTGGCAGGGGCCGGGGCAGGAGCCGGGGCAGGGGCCGACCCAGAGGCTGAGGCCGGGCTGGGACCCACAGTTGGACCCCCGATGAACTTCTTCAGCTTGCTGAACATGGCAGGCAGCGTCTGATGAGATCGCTGTTGTGTTTGTCTTTCTTGTGTGACCACGGCTCCAGTCCTCCTAATGTTGCTGGCTGATGCAATTAGCACTTTTAGACCACTAATACCCATCTGCAAACAGACCTCAGAAGTGAGTCGAGGCCACAAATCATCACAGTGTCTGTCATCTGCAGACCACGTTTCAAACCATGCCTACAGCCACAAATTTGATACATATTTTAATATTTCATTGTTGCACAACTAGCTATTATACTATTTTATAAAGTTATAAAACATATCAAATATAGAAAAAGTCATACAAAAACGAAGTAAAAGTTGATTCTGGTCAATATAAACCATATAGTTTGATTCACAGTATAGTGTTTGCAGCCTTTTCAAGTCTCCTACAGTTCAGAGAATATCAGTAAATTGTCGTAGCTTTGAGCAGATTTCACTGGTGGACCTGCGAGCTGTTCTGCTGGATTAGTTCGGCTCATATGGAGCAGTGGACCACTTACTTAATTAAACCTTAAAGCTTTTAGTTCAGCTGAGGGGATTTACTGTTGTGGTTTCACAGGGAACAGACAAGGCTAACAAGAAGAAGAAAAGACGTCTTTGATCTTACAGGCCTTCCATCTCTTTATTCTTTCCCCTTTTATAATTTAGAACAGAGACATGTTCATTTTATATTTCTGTTTCAACTGGCTTAAAAATAATAGAATAGTTACTCACCTTCTATTATTAAAGGATATACGTTCAAGTTGTTGGTCACCCTTGTTTGCTATTAACCAATTATGATTAAAACGTCAAAGCTGTTATTTTAGCATTATTTATATAGCCTACTATTATAGTAATAATAATTAATCATTTTTTAATAATTAATAACATTTATCAAGGTTTAATTCTAGGTAATCAAAGCGCTTTACATATGGAAGGGGGGGGTCTCCTTAACCACCACCCATGTTTAGTCTTTATTATTAACAAATTAATTAATCTTTCTTTCAATTAACAAAAATGTGTTTAATATTTTCAGTTAATAATAATAACAACTCATGTGTATTTATTTATGTGTTTGAATTTGATTTCTTCTGTGACTGTTTCGCACTTTACTTTACGCCAGTGGGTGGCGACAAATTACCGTCTTTAGGAGTGAGTCATTCAATCATTCATTCAACAGAATTGTTCACAAACACTGATTCATTTGGGAGTGTCCTCATGAGTGACTCAATGAGTCATTCATTCAACCGATTCGTTTCGTTCAAATACACTTGATTCGGCGACACGCAAGGGCTCAGTTCTTGTTTGGCATCATTTGCAAGTAGTTTTGTTGGCAAAGCAAATAAAAGACAAACTAACTTGAACTATTTTGTCTAAAATATAAGTTGTTCAATATGAACTTCTTGTTTACTGAGTTGTGTTAGCCTGTTGGGCCACTTGTAACGTTAGCCTACCTCATTAACTTGCTATATTTGAGGTGTCAACAGTTGTGTGCTTTTTTTATTTTGCGTGTGGAAGCGTGCCATCACAACAAGAGACTGAAAATGAACTTACACGTTTTTTTAATGATCTTTTAACACGATAACCTTTCTGTAATATGAGTAAGTTACATGGCAGTTGCCATGACGCACAGCAACAGGCCAAACATGTCTCACACAGTGTCGTCTTGTTATCTATCTTTGCTGCAATGACACTTCAAACAGTCATGCGCCGATACCGACCTTCAGGTACAGAGACATTTCATATCAACATGTTTAATAATGTACGGAGTCAGTTGTATTGTACATATCATATCATAGACCGTTTAGTTCATATATGAACTAAATCATATTAAAATATTAACATATTAACATAATATAGTAAATATTATCATATTAACTAAATCACCAGCATATATGCTGGATTGGGATCACTCCCTTTTTGTAAATGACAAGGCTATTCTGCATCTCTGTCTATTAAATAAGCTAAAATAAGCTTTAGATTTTATTTCTGAAGTCTTAGAAACATAATATTGGCGCATTATTTTCCTCTTATATGGAAGTCAATGGGGCCCATCAACTGTTAGGTTACCCATATTCTTCAAAATATCTTCTTTTGTGTTTAGCAGCAGAAAGAAATTCATACAGGTTTTGAACAACTTGAGGTTGAGCATATGATGACAGAATTTTCATTTTTGGGAGAACTATCCCTTTAAGTCATCATTGCAATAAATTATGTTGAAATAACTTGCATCCTAATTTTAAGAGTTTTTACAGGCGTTTAAAATCAGCATATAAAAACCATGACTAGAGATTTACACACATTTGTATAATCATAACACTTAGATATAATCCTTGTGACAACTAGCCCTGATCCTCACAAAATAGGACAATGATTTGTGTGGGTTTTACTTTTACTGATCTGCCAAATGTGGCTTTCATTCTTTTATCACAGCTGAGCAAAGACTCTCACACATCGACTACACACAGCTGACGCAGCTAAACCAGCTAAATGAAAGGTAGGAATGGTCATTGATGTTGTAAATTAATTTTTGTCATTTCCGAATGTATTAGTTGCTTGTGAACTTATTAAACTAGTGTTTTAATATTCCATTTATAAAAAAGGGTAAAAAACAGTCTCGCTTCTCTTCACAGTATCAGCTCTACTGAAGAGGCCCATCAAAAATTCATGAAACTTTATAAAGGAATATTCCTGCGCCCTCAGACATCTTTACCCAGAATACAACTCAAGAGTAAGATGTGAGTAACCTTTTCTTTAATATTTTTTAAAATGATTAATTAATACAAATTACTAATTGGTAATCACAGTGCATATGAGATCATACCACTGGGAGCTTGTTTACGCTACTGAAAAAGTTTTGCATTGAAGTCAGACATATAGAGTCAGTTATTTCTAATGCAAGATCACCATTCTAGGGAAGCTTGTTTCCGCCACTGAAAATAAAATAAAAAAGGTTAATGCGAGATATAAACTCGAATTTCTGAGAAAAAATAGATAGTAATTGTAAGATAAAATGTCAAATACCATTTTTCTTTTTACATTAGCGGAAACAAGTTTCCATACCATTCCTAGTAACTGTCTAAAATAAAGCGTAACTCATGTCCGCTTAGTTTCAGTGAGCTGTTCATGATCAGTTTCAGGTAATACCGTAATCCTCTTACCTGGAGTAGTTTATTCAGCTGCAAAACTTAGTAGTAAACACTGTAGCAATGAAAACTTAGTAAAGCTCAGAATTAGATTAGATCACCTTATAAATTAAACAGTGATCCACATAGGTCAAATGTAATCAAATTAAAGATACTTTACAAACACATGAAAGTAAGCCAAATGATTCGGGACCGTTTTTTGTTTGTAATGTCCCTTATAATGATCATTTAAAAGGTCATAATTTTGTTTATTGGGTGTACTAGAATTGGTTAACATGCTTTTCACATACTGTACATTATTGCAGCACCTTTATTCCCAGTCTGTCTGAAACACTACAAAGCCTCTCCTTCTGAGAAGCCAAGAGTGCTCTGATTGGACAGCTGACCCAGTGCATTGTGATTGACGAAAACACCTTAAGTGTGTGTAAGAAATGTAACAAACCTTACCATAGTCATGAGTTTTAGCCTCTAAGGCTTCCAAAGCAATTGTAAAAACAGTTAATAAATGTCGTCAGTTTTAATTTATCAGTTCGTGGAAGAGTCGGATTTTGAAAATGCAGATGATCAATCAGAACCAACTTTGCAAGCACAATTTGAGCCCAACATTTCACAGTGGTAAGTAGCCTTTGTGTATAGTCGGCACAAACTGATACATTATTACACACTAAAGAAAAATGAATACATTAATAAAAAGCAAAATATGGCCTATTTAAATAATTTGAACAACCCATTCAAATTTAGTGCTCGTAAGGTTTTGGTTCTTACTTCAAGGCTGAATTTATTAGCATTTTTGATCTTTGATGAATAGAAAGTTCCAAAGAACAGCATTTATTTGAAATAGAAGTCTTTTGTAACAGTTTAAATGTCACTTTAGATCAGTGTAATGTATCCTTGCTGAATAAAATAAATGATTTCTTTAAAAATATCTTATTGTACTTTGAAATCAAACTCACATTTTTTTTAGGTAGTCCTCTGCGTTCAGTTGTAATATATATATATAGTAGGGCTGTCAACAGATTAATTGTGATTAATCGCATCCAAAATAAAAGTTTATGTTTACATAATATATGTGGGTGTACTGTGTATAATTATTTATATATATAAAAACACACACAATCATGTATATATTTAAGAAAAATTGGTTGTATTTATATATAAAATATTTATATATAATATAAATTATATAAATGTATAGCCTATACAGTATATAAATGCAAATGTTTCTTAAATATATACATGAATGTATGTGTATTTATACATAATAATTATACACAGTACACACACATATATTATGCAAACACAAACTTTTATTTTGGATGCGATTAATCACGATTCATCTTTTGACAGCCTAATATATATATATATATATATATATATTGCATATTGGGGATGAACGAAAAACTGTATCGCTCTGTAACTTTTGAGTGCGCAGGAGCAGTTTTAGGCCCAACGTCAAACTTGCGTCATTATTCTAAAAATCGCCCTTGTGTCCTTTTTGGAAAGTCACATCTTGCAGAGTGAAAGTCACCAACAGGAAGTGTTTTCTAAAAGGCACGTGGGCCGCACTCCTGCAGAGACGTGACGCAGAAACTGAGGAGCTGTCAGTCATTTCAATCTCACTGTAGTCCCACTCAGAGATGTTCTGAGTAATGTTTACAGTCTTCTCGACAGCCTGCTGGAGCAGCAAAAATGAATGTTCTTGCGGGTAGTGACAAATGAGTCATGGCTCTAATTGGCTGGAATATAGATCTGCTCCCAGTTGGAATCGTGCGTCTTGAATAGCGCTGACACAGAAGGGTTATTTAAGGATTGGTAAAAGTGAAAAATGGCGAGTGATTATCATGTAAATCAACTTTGTGACTGTGGTTTAGGTAATCCTGACTGAATGCACTGCTTAATATGGCTGCACATGTTAGTTATGCTGTTAATCAAAAGTTTAGACACACCTACTCATTCTTTATTATCACTTTTCCCACAATTTAGAAAAATATAAAGCCATTAAAACTATAAAATCAGACAAATTAAAGTATGGAAATTGTCTTAAGTCATATTGGGAACACTTTACTTAAATAATTTATGCATTATAGTATTTTTAATGCATTAATTATGCCTTGTAATGCACCTTATAATGCATTGTACGGTTTTATGAATATTTGTAACCACAGTTGTAATACATTATAATTCTGGTTAACACTTTAGTTTAGGGTCCAATTTTCACTATTACAAGTTGCTTATTAGCATGCAGATTATAGGATATTGGTGGTTTATTAGTACTTATAAAGCACATATTTATGCTTGCCCTACATGGCCATATTCTACATCCCTTAATCCTACCCAATCTCTACCTTACTAACAGTAATTAGGAGTTTGAGGCAAAAATCGTTGTAAATAGTTAATAGTTAATAGTGAGAATTGGACCCTAAACTGAAGTGTGACCTAATATTTATCTATTCATTGAACATGCCTTTAGAAAGCATAATGCATTAAAACATGACAAACAACCAATTTTAGATGTAACCAGGAATCTGCGAATATTATAATGCATTTTAACTTTGGTTACAATTCTTTATAAATTATAACATGCATAATGAAATACCTTTATAATGCATTATACTTAAGGCTTTTGTAAAGGTTTACCGTAATATATCATATCTGAATGTTTGAAGTCTTGTCATGCAATCACTTACAGTAAAATATAACCTCTTTTTTTATTTCTTACAGTGTTAAACTACACTTTGTCATGAATATCCTCATTTATTACAATCTGATTCGACAGCACAAACTTTGGAATTAGCAAGTGATGGATATTAACTTTATGAGAATCATCTGATCTTCTCTATTCCTCTTGGCAGCCAACCTCCAGTGAAGCTGAGAGTATATGAGTCTGTCCAGGAGGTCAGCAGACATCAGCCACATGGAAAACTGGCTCAGGATTCATCCACGAATCATGTGATCAAAGCCCTGAAGAAATTGTGAGTATGACTAAGGGTTCTTTGTGGGTAGTTTAAAGGCCCTCTGGACATATTGATGATACAAATGACTGATGTAAAATACAAATGTATATGGTTTGTCAGACCTGATTTGAAGCTGCTGGGGTGACGTCTGTCAAAAAAGTCACAGTTAAGTGATAGTACACCCAAAAATGAAAATTAGCCCATGGTTTACTCACCCGCCTCAAGTCATGCTAGGTGTATATGATATTCTTCTTTCAGACGAATACAATCGGAGTTATATTAAAAAAATATTAAGGCCTTTATTAACCCCCCGGAGCCCTGTGGAGCACTTTTATGATGGATAGGTGCACTTTTATGGACTTCAAAACAGAAACTGCCATTATAAAGCTTGGAAGAGCCAGGACAGTTTTTAATATAACTTCCGATTGTATTCGTCTGAATTTCTGAAAGAAGAATGTCATATACACCTAGGATGACTTAAGGGTGAGTAAATCATGGGCTAATTTTCATTTTTGGGTGAACTATCCCTTTAACCCCTAGAAATAAAAAAGTGCAGTTATTCTATATAAGCACATATTCTCCCGCAGTTCTCATTATTTTACTGCAAATTTTCAAAATGCAAAACAAAATAACATATTGTTAGAATTGATTATTAAATCTATTCCAAGTTGTATTATGTGTCCAAACACATAATATTGTGTCCAAACAGGACGACTCTCATTACTGCATTATAGTAATTAGAAGAATCACAGATGAGAATTAAAAACACCCATATGCACTACACTAATGAGAATGTGTCAAGTCTATTGACTGCATTCAATCACTCTCAACCTGTTTATTATTATTAGGCCGACACTGTTTTATCTGTTTGTATTTTATAACATCATTAATAAAACTGACATCGGACTGTCCAACATCCAGTGTTTCCATCTACCAACAGAGGGCAGTGTATCACCTTTTCAGCGTGTCAAACAATCATGACTTAATTCTGCTCGGGGACACATGCATCCCAGAATTTCTTTGGATAATATTTGAAGCGACACTGTTTTAATTAGTTTTAGCCGTATTAAATCCTTGGCAAATTAAAATCGTAGCTTTCATAAAAAAAATGAAGACGACTTTTTGGAGAATTCACTGTTGAATGACATCTGGTAACACTTCATTAAGAACATAATAGAGGATGGGACTAATCTCCTGCCCTCTCTGCCATTATCTTACAGCGTTATCTTAATTCATATCAATAGGCCCTGTTTCACTTTCCTGCTAACACAGTTCATTTGTGAGAATAGAGAGGGAGAGAGAACAATGTAGCTTTCTTTTATTAAGCAGTGCAGGATTGTGGGATTGGAGTATCCAAATAGCATTTCCTCTTCTTATATGTTTCTTGTAGGTGTTTGGATATCATTCCTCGTGATATATTTTCCCTCATTCATCTACTGAACTTCCCAGGGATAATGGATCTGTTTTTTTTTATGGTTGTTCTTGAGTTTTGTAGGACAGATAGACACCAGAGACACTGGAAAGAGGATATGGAGATCTTTCAGTGGAGGATCAGAGCATGGTTGGTGTGAAAAATTAATATGAACTAGATTTTTATATGTTCTGTTGAGAGAGGCCAACCCTAGGATTCTATGATAATTTGCTCCCCATATATGGCACATATTCCACTTTTAATGTACATTACTGTTCAAAATTCTAGGGTTGGTAAATTTTTTAAATGTTTTTGAAATAAGTTTCTCATGCTCACCAAAGCTGCATTTATTTGATCAAATTACAGTAAAAAAAATAATAAACAGTTTTTGCTTTTTTACTGTATTTTTGATCAAATAATTGCAGTCTTGGTGAGCATAAAATACTTATTTCAAAAACATTAAAAATTATTGCTGACCACAACATTTTGGACGGTAATGTATTTTAAAATGAAATTTATTTCTGTGATGGCAAAGCTACATTTTCAGCATCATTACTCCAGTCTTAAGTGTCACATGATCCTTCAGAAATCATTCTTACATACATATTTAGTGCTCAAGAAACATCTCTTATCAATGTAACATTATAAATGCCTGTCACTTTTGATTAATTTAATGCACCGTTTTAATACATGAGAGTTTTTAAAACCACTAAGCATTAGCAAGCACCACCATCCCATAGGAGAAGCTTGTACCAGTGCACCATGGTAAAACATAATCAGCGTGAATTCTGAGCACTCAGTGTGTGATAGATGGACTGTGCCTTAGGCGGAGTTAATGAAGGCAGATGGCAAAGCATTTCTCCTGGATTGCTTCACTACTTTGATGTGCTTTGCATGCTTAGTTATAACAAGGGAACATTTGTGCTTTAATGTGCCATATTACAACTGAGTCGCATGTATCACATACAGAGAGCTTCATGCATGGGCAGCTGGAAGCAAAACTTCCCGTGATGCCCGGTTTGCATCTGTAGTGACATTACCTACAGGGTTTTGCGATGCCCTTGTAGACGGTTCTTAATGCTTTTTCATGTCTTCGCGATTTTTTCCCCCCTTCCAGCTCAGCGTCTAGATATCTGGGTCGTGTATGCCAATTGCCACCGGGGGAATATGTTTGAAAGATGTGAGCTGGATAAGATAAATGGGTCACGATTCTATTCGATTTGGGAGACTGAATCGTCTCGTCCCTGTGATGTTCCGCCTTGTGACATTCAGCGGACTGTATTGTGAAAGAATCTCAGCCATGTGGAAATGAGATTAGAAAGGGTAAAAAATCGCAAGCCCACAGCGATAGACACTCGACGGTGCCACAGGAAGCACTATCAAATGACGAATGAGTGTGCTTTAAAGGTAAACAAAACATCTGATTTGGTTTAAAGTCAACAAGAAATCAAATTTACCTTGTTTACTTGTTTTTTAAAGCATTCTTTTTGGTCTTATTGTGCACGATTCTTTAGTGCATGTTATTTTTTATTTTTATTTTAAAGAAAAAAGCTCGTCTTTCTATCAAAATGCAATTGTTTTGATTTTAAATGATATGCTCTTACATTTCAACACTCCCATTTCATAGCCATGCCTTGCTGTACACCTTTTGCCCCGAAAAGCTATTTGTCTTTGTCAAAGCAAATATGTTATTGTAGCATGTTTTGCCAGTGGCAGCTTTAACTTTATTTATATTTTATTAATGTTTTATTATTATTAATAATTAATATATAAAAGCTTGAAAATTTGATATGAATGTTTATATTTTTCTTTTTTTGCAGCCGTTCACACAGGGATAGTCGTTAGTGAAGGGTTTAGGACTGTACTTATTGCAGTGCCATGAGCCAATCAAGCGTTGCTGTGATGTCATTTTCTAGTGGTTTTACAGTGATTAGTCACTTGACATTTGTGGCTCAGCCGATTGGCTCTAAAAAAAACCTTGTGGATGTGAAACCGAGCGCCCGTGAGAAAAGATGGCATAATTCCAGGGTGTGAATGTAAATGCTAAGAGTAGGTTTCTTTATTATAAATATTCTTTAATGTTGAATATCCTCAGAAATATGTCAGATTACAGAAGTAAAATAGGTTGCGAACTGCGTTTTGTTTTGACTTTAATGTGGACGATGTAATGATCTTGAATTTGTACCACACTGTCATTGCTCAGCTCAAAAACATTTTAAACGCATCCAAAGGTCAGTTGGTTGATCTGAAGGTCACCCGATGACCTGGTGTGTGTGTGTGTGTGTGTGTGTGTGTGTGTGCATACACTAACTTATATGGGTTGGTTGTCTGGTATGTCTTTACATCTGCTCTTGTCATAAAGCCAGTTTTCCTCATCCGGGTCTCATGGAGAGCTGGACCAACTGTGCTGGCAACTTACACACACACACACACACACACACACACACATACACACACACATACACATACTTCCTGCTCTTGCACGCTGTTCCCGTGAGAGCTTGTCTCTCTGCCAGGCAGGAAGTGCTTGGCTTCCCCCCATGCTGGCTTTGCCCATGTAGCTCCACGTCCAGGAGTCCATTGCAACAGTCAGAGCAGGGCAGTGACGGGGGGAGGGTTGCTCCAGGAACCAGCGGAAGACGTTCAGCTTATTTAATGAAGGAAGCCAGCCAGCACAACCTGCTTTGTGTGCACTTTCTGACTGTATTTTTTATATTTCTTATAGTTCATGTATTTATTTTGCTCTGTGTTTCAGGGCTCTGACCCCTCCTCAACGCTTCACCCTTTCCCACAATCCTCCTCTGTGTTTCCTGGGGATGTGTGCTGGACAGAGAAACACACTTTGACCCAGAAAAGATGTCAGTGTTACCTGAAACTCTAATCGGTGTAAATATGAGACGTATGGGTATAATATTTGTTTATATTATATTATCATATTAATAACGCAATTTACAATCTGTCACCATCTATATATTCAGCCAACAGGCGTGATTATCATCTAGTGCAGTTCAGATGTGTAAATCACGTGAAATGTTTAGTTTTATGGTGTTTTCTTAGAGTTTAGATCATTTGGAAAGCTCTGGGGCTTATGTGTGTGGAGACAACGATTGGCCGGGTTCCCTATCAGCCTACAGTTCTTAACCACTGATGTATTTGCTGTTTAAGATGTTATGGAAACGGCCAAATGAAAGCAGAGAAAGAAGCCTCCTAAACTTTTAACGTCTTTTGTATCTTCTTCTCAGTGGTTGGTGGTGATATTTTCTTTTTTGATAATTAGTTTTTACATTTTCTCATTTGCAGTCTATAAATGTCCAGTTCAAGGTCTTAGACCTCAATGGACATTCACAGATATTATGTGGCATTTAAACAGGATGCCTTAATTCAGCCCAATAGTGCCTAGTGCAGCTTATTGGAAAAACATTGTCATGTGGGCTTGAGGTGGTAAAACTGATTTGTGCAACATGCTAGATGGTTTGCTGCTGGTTCAAACTGGTCTAACCTGCTTCTACCAGGTCAAAATGAACCATATCCCAGTGCTCTGGAAGTTGAATAGTTGCTCTACCTGTGCCAGAAAATACTTTCTTCTCACTTTGCTGCGGATCAGTTTGTTCTTTCACGAGACATTCATGATCAGAGATTTAATATGTTGGCGCATTAAGAAACTAGAAAACCCAGGATTGTATTACTCTTCTTCACAGTGGGAAAGGAGCACCAGAGAGAAATTAACCAGACTGTATTTTTTTCTGGAAATATGACCAGCATCAGGTGCTGTTCACAAATGGTATCGCTGACGGTTCTGAGTGATGGAGTCAGGGGATGTGTGCACTGGTAAATCTCTTTACTGGAGGAGTGAGGTTTCTTTCTAAAGAAACTCTGAATATAACAACAGCTGCAGTGGAAACTTCATCATCATCATTGGAGAGGTCGAATGGGATTGGGAAGAAGGGAAAGTCCGGTTCTGGGCAGGTCAATCGAGGCTTGGAGCTTTGGAGCAGACTCCCTTGTAGTCAGACTTGAGAGCAAAACTAACACCTAAAGGACTTATTTGTCCCAAAGCTGAGTAAATAAACTCATTGACTTAACTAGCTTTAATACAAACCAGGTATTGTCTGTTTATGTGCTGTTACTTAGTGGACTGGCCTGATTCTGCTGTTTTCATGTCTACAGCTTGCAGAAAAGAAAAATCACTCAATCATAATTTTTCTTCTCATATTTGTCTACTGAGAAATACGTATTTGTTGTTTCCTCTAGAGTTTCAGAAAAGATCTCAATAATGTCTCCCACTGTCCTCATATTTGAGCACAAGATGCCAAAGTCTGCTTAAGGTCAAATATGATCTCAGATCTTTTTTATGTTCTCAGATTCAAGATCAAATTAGTTTTTAGAGCTAAAATTTACTAATTTGTTTCTGTTTTTATTTATACTTAGAATCATTCAAGGGAAAGTTGTCCCTTTTTTGGGTCGTAGCCTTGAATACTTTTTTTTTTTTGGCAAAAGGAGAAATAAAATATAAATATTAGCTGAAAAACTTCAACAATAAAGTTTAACTAACCATGACAAATTAACAAATAACAAAAATGTGTGTAATAAATATGACAAAAAAAAAAAATTAGTAAAAATGAATTTAAAATATTAATAAATACTATAATAGTATATAAATAATACTAAAATAACACTGGACCTAAACCAAACTGGTAATTTAGGAGCTACTATAAACGGTTTTTGGTTACCTGACAATGTTTTTTTGTTTTGTTTTGTTTTTTACAGGTCAAGTGAAGTCAATTAAGTCTTCTGAGCTATGAAAAAGCAACCTTTAAGCTATTAAATTTTACTTTGGGATTTGTTGGTGAGTGTTTGGCCCAAACAAATGCAAAGCAGAAAGCTGCACACTTGTCTTAATGCCTTTGCTTCATGATTTTATGACAGAAATTTCGAAGAATGATTGATCCCTAAAGGGGGCAACTGACAAACCTCCTCACTCACTGTGCCCGAAATGTTTATGAGATGCAATATCAAGTTTGAAAATGTGTTGTTGTTTTTTAAGCAATGACTTTAGTTTTTCCATTTAACAGAATCTCCTGCTAGGCGTGTGAAATGGTTTTGTTTTCTCAGAGTTGTGTTTTGGTCCAAAAAAACGTTCCCAGTTTTGATGACATACACACGTGTTGGCTGTGGAGTCTTATTTAACAGCTCTGACAGTTATAATTTGTGCTTGAGCTCTGTTTTGTCAGGATTCGGGACTTTGGCTGTTAGTAGGAGAACCTCAGAACCAGCTGTGAAACTGAGACTTCTAAAGAGCTGCTACACATGAGCAAACGGATCACTTCTTCTCTGTCTCTCTCACACGTCCATGGCAGCCAAGCTCTGGTTGGTGGATTTTAATTAAGCCAAATCACAGAAGACCAACTAACTGTTATAAATACTTGTTTAGTTTTCTCGAACTTGGTACTTCTGTTTTGTTTGACTAACCACTAAGGGCGCATCTGCTACTCAATCAGTGATGAAATTAAATAATTTACTCAGTCTCATGTCCATCCAAACATGTATGACTTTCTTTTTTTCTGTGGAGCACAGAAGATATTTTTTTAAATGGCTTGTTTTTGTCCATACAATGAAAGTCAATGGGGTCCAATGTTGTTACCAATATCTTCTCCCTTTAAGACTAGCACTAAACCGGCACTAACCAGAATAAACCAACCTGGACCGCCATTTTTCTGGTGGATGATGGATTGTGGCATTGGACATTTCTGATAAAACAGATATTGCACCAGTCATTGCTGGATTTTAAAGAGCTTGTCTATTCTGACTTTCTTGGTGGTATAAAAGGGATGAAAATCTAAATCATTTTTTTTTCTAAATTCTGGCTTGACTTTTTGCCTTCTACTTTACTTGAGCTCTAGAAAAGTGAAGACAATTTAAAGGAAAGACAGTGGAGGTTATCAGCAATGAGATTTGCACGTTCAGATTGAATTGATTACCCGGAGAAGGTTTCCCTTTTATCTTCAAAGTAAAGTGGCACTTAGAATTTGAATTAAGTTTGCTGGCCATTCTAACCCCAAAACAGCTTTGTGGCTTTAACTTTGAGATAGCCCTTATCGATGTACCTCTTTCTCAGTGATTTATGTCAGTGGCTGCTCTCGGTTTAGTGGCAATTTTCCCGGTGCATTCTCTGGAGATAGTTCGCAGGAAAGTATTTGGTGGCTGATAAGATAGTGTTGTAAAGGCGGCCTGCTCCACAGATAAGGACCATTACAGTTA